>NC_089597.1:106872235-107172235 GCF_019320115.1 Miscanthus floridulus | reverse complement strand
CTGAAATAATGCTTTGAAACATATGAAACATGCTCTTGAAACATGTATGTTGCATTACTGTTTAAATGAACCTAGGTCGTGTTTGTGCTTGTAATAATGTTTAACATGATTGTTTGGGAGTACAAATGACTTAGAAATGTTTCACATGCATTTTGGAGCAAGGTTGGTATTCAAATTTTCCCAAATTTTGCTTTTTAAAAATAATCTTCTAAAATAGGGTTTTTGATTTAAATTAACTTTAAATCTATAGTTCAAAATCTAATTGGATTTTGGCCTTACTCTTTTTGGCAAAGTTGTAGAGTACATTTTTCTGAGCAACTTTTATTTTGGGTCCAACTTTTGAAATTACTTTGAAAAGGTTTAAAAATTCATTTGAATGAATTTGGGGAAGAAAATAAAAAGGAAAATCACATTTTCCACCTTAATGGGCCACGCCCTCGCTTCTCGGCCCACGACCGAAGCTGGCCCGGCCTGCCTCCGCGCCCACCGTCCGCTCGCCCTCACCCACGCTCCAACTGCGCCAGGGCACGCGAGCCGCGTGGCGGCCATGCGCCGGCGAGCTCGCCGCACGGCACCACTGGCCAGCCCTGTCCCTACCAGCCGCGCTGCCTTCACCTGCCCGACCACGCCGCACTCCCCACTCGCCTCTCCACTCCGCCAGCTACAGCACAGCAGCAGCAGAGCACGCGCTCGCCTCCGCCACCGTCTGCACCAGCTCCCTTGCCGGAGTTGGCTCGCCCGGCCACCATAGCTCGCCGTCGACCGCTCTATCTTGCCAGCAGCTCCGCCTCCACCTCGCGCACCCCGTGCTCACCTCGGTTCGCCTTAGTAAGCCTTCACCGGCCGTGAATCGCTCACCGGAGTGAGCTCCTCCTCGTCGGAGAGCTCCGCTCCATGGACCTCACCCCTCCGTCCTCCTTCTCGCTCTCTTTCCATGCGCACGAGCACCGCCCGAGCTCGGTGGAGCTCCCATGCCGCTCCCCGCGCCACCCCATGGCCAGAGATGCGCTCCCGCCGGAGAGCCAAGCCGCCGTGCTGCCATGCACGCCGGTGAGGTCGCCTCCGTGCACCTCTGGCCATGCCTATTGCACTGCCATGTCCGCCTTGGCATGGTGGTCACAATGGTGGTGGCCTCGTCACCGGCAACCTCGCCGACAGCGAGATCTCACCGGTCAACCGTGAGCCCTGCTCGGGTTTGACTGACCGATGGGGTTGAAAGTGCATCTAGCCCTTTAGTGGGTTTTGGATGATTGAATGACAACGTGATTAAAGAACTAACCCATTTGCTAAGTGTGGACAGGTAATAGGTTATCTCATAGGTACTTAATTAAAGCCAAAATGATGTGTTGTTGTATAAACAATCTAGTTCAAGCACAAGACAACAATGCAAATGGAATTCATGCAAATGCTTGTTTATTGTGGGATTTCCTTGTACTATGTGAAAGCAAGCTCGTGAGTATTAGTTAATGAGATATGAGGGATTGCATATGGAATGGTCTCATATTTGAAGCTTGCTAAATTGAAATGAAAAAGATAACAATACATATGAATGGATGATTCAACACAAGATGTGACTTAATGGCTTGAGATGGTGAAGATAGCAAGGAAAGGCTTCGAGGTACTAAGCAAGGGTGAAGGGCAAGCAACGGCTTAGCGGCCGAAGAACCTAGCTAGGGTGAAGAAGAAAGTACTTGCATTTAGTTGAGGTACTAATCAAGGTAAGATGGTCATATTGATGTGAAGGATCAAATCTATATTGGACAAGTTGATTAAAGTGACTTGATGCATTTGGAGTTATTCATATTTGATGAATGGAATCAAGTCATGTGCTCAAGATGGCTATGCTCAAGTGAAAAGATCAATATTGACATGTTGGCACCCTCACTTGATGAAGATTGAAAGACACGGCATCAATTTTAAAGAAGATCAACTCAAAAGGTTTAATTTCGTTTTTCTTTTGATCTTGAGTTAATAGGTATGCCGTACTATTAAGAGGGATGCAAGTTTAGGTGGTCTGAGGAAGATAGAGTGCTCAAGCATAATAATTAAATCAAAAGAGAGACACTCTAGCACTTCACGAGCACAAAGAATAATTTTCTGTGACTGTCGGTGTCAGAAGTCCCGACGTAAGCCGGAACTCCCGACAGTCGGAAGTCATGACTCTTGCCGGAAGTGCTGACTCCCAGTCACTGCCTGTGCGATGACTGTGGACGTCGGAAGTCCCGACGTGAGTTAGAACTCCCGACAGTCGGAAGTCCCGACCCAAGCCGGGAGTCCCGGCATCGATGGTTCTATTGACCTACTGACTGTGCACGTCGGAAGTCCCGACGTTCGTCGGAAGTTCCTACCATCGGAAGTCCCGACGTTCGTCGGAAGTTCCGACGTTGGCTGTCTCGAGTGGACTTTGACCTCGCATGAACAGTGTTTTCTTCATACATCAGAAGTCCCAAGATCTGCGCCGGAACTCCCGACGTAGATCTGAACGGTTAGATTTTGCCTTGGTATATATATACCCGTCTCCTCCATTCTAACCGTTGCCCACTCACTTCATTGCAATGAACACTTGGCCAAAAACAGCCCCCAAGCATTCTAGGCTCCCCTCTCTTCACTCCTTTGCTTCCAACTTTGATTCTCAAAGGGTTTGAGTGATTGGAGAGTGGATTGAGTGAGAAAAACACTTTGAGCAAGCTTGAGCACTTGATTTCTTCGTCAAGCCGGTTTGATTTGCATTTGTTACTCTTGGGGATTTTCCCTTAGCCGGCTAGACGTCGCCCAAGAGCTTCCATCTTATGGAAGAGCCTTGGGAAGTTTGTATTACCCTTGTTTTCTAGTGAAGAAACTCAAGTGACCTTTGTGATATCCTTGAGTGAGGCAAGGAGGTGGAAGAGACTCCGACCAAAGTGGTCACCTCAACAACGAGGACGTAGGAGCTCCTTTGTGGGGCTGCCGAACCTTGGAATAAATTCTTGTCTCCCGCGTGCTTGTTGTTGTTGTGATTTGCTCGAATTTATATGTATTTGGTTATCTTCCTCTCTCTAGCTATTTCTTAGGGTTTAGGCCTCGATCTACGAAGTGGTGTCTTATCAACGTCAAGAGAGTGACCCAACACCTTACCTTACCACTAGGAAGTGGGTTTGTAAGTTATCGGCATCATAAAGTTCATTTTAGCACTTGTAGTTCATTTCCCGTAGGGGTCGGAAGTGCTGACAGTTTACGTTGGAAGTTCTGACCCAAACTGTCAGGTCTTCTGACACGTCGAAAGTTCTGACCCAAACGTCGGGACTTCTGACACGTCGGAAGTTCTGACCCAAACTATCGGGACTTCCGACATTAACTGACTAGTGCATTTTGATTCAACTCTTTGGTTGCCGTTGTTTGGCTCCCTAGGTTTATCTAGTATCTTTTATATACTTTGTGGCTAACTTGTGAGGGGTTGTATTACTTTGATTTAGAGTTTCCATTTTGGAAACTCCTATTACAAATCGTTTCCGCTTTTAAAGGTGTTGATTTTTCAGAAACGCCTATTCACCCCCCTCTAGGCGACATCCTAGATCCTTTCAATTGGTATCAGAGCGAGGTTCTCACCTAAAGCTTCACCGCCGTGAGAAAAGGATGTCGACGCCTATCGAGTTGGAGCCGATGCTTCTCCAAAATGATGGTTCAAACTTTCTACCTTGGTCAATTCATGTACTCAATGCTTTTAGAGATATTAGTCCTCTTATTGAGCATATTGTGTTTGCAAGCATACCTCTTCCTATAGTTGATTGGAGCAACTATAAGAATTTATCAAAAGAGGAAGAGATATGCGTGCAACTCAATGCTCAAGCTATTAATATCATTTTGAGTACAATGAGTGCAGAGGTTCAAGATGAGGCAATATTCAATGGACAACCACCTCCGGAGAGTGCTCATCTCATTTGGACCAAACTCGTTGAGTTATATGAGAAATCCAAATGCGATGATGCACTTGAGGTCGAGTCAATGGAAAATGTGTCCATTATGTCTTCATGCAGCGAAGAAGCCTCACAAGACCTCAAGAGCGCTGAGCCGGAGCAAGAGGTGCAAGCCGAGGTGACTGCGCTGTCTGCAAGCACATACCGGACGTGTTCGGTATCCCTACCAAACATGTCCGGTATGGCTGAGGCAGCCAGACAGTAGGCAGTCTGTGATAATGAGGCTCAAGCCCGGTGGCGGCCAAGTGATGAGTCAACCTTAGTATCTCATGATACTCATCACTTGTGTCTCATGGCCAAGAAAAGCAAGAAGAAGGCTAGCAAGAAAGATCAAGCCAAGGAGATAGCACGAGTAGATGATCAAGAAGAGAGTGATATTGAAATTGAAGATAGCTACACTCTTGATCATCTAAGCAACAAAGACAAGCTCATTCTCATGAAGCTAGTTGAGAAGAATGATGAGCTAGAGGAAGAGAATGAGAAACAAGAGCAATCACTTCAAAATCAAGAAAAGTTTTTCATCTCCAAATTGCAAGAGCTAAAGGCCATAAATGAGAGGTATAAAAAATTATCAATTGAGCATGCTTTAGTTACTAACTCCTCTTCTAGTGTTTCACAACTAGAGAAGGAAAACTTTGAGCTCAAGGCAAAATTAGATGAACTCTCAAGCAAATATAATGTGTTACAAGCAAACTATGTTCATCTCAAGTGCTCTCATGAAGAATTAGTAGAATCAAGCATCATGCTTGAGGTGGCTCATGAGGTTGTGATTACAACGGTAAAATCATCTCAACCTCCCACTCACACACTCACTTGTACACAATCTCAATTGAATATTTCTTGTGCTAATGAGTGTGCTTCTCAAGCAAGCCAATCTTCGATTGAGCAAAAATTTATAGAAAATATAGAGCTTAAGGAAGAAGTGGAAAGGCTAAAAAATGATGTGATTCGATTGAAGGGTAAGGAGAGAGCACAACCTTCTCAAGATAACCGTGTTAACATGGTGAAGAAGCTTGAGAAGGGTTCAAACCTTGCTTCCTCCAAATCCCAACAAAAGAATCACATTTCAAGCAAGGCCAACACAACCAAGAGCAAGAAACATGGAAAAAGACTATGCTATGGTTGTGGAGTGAATGGACATGAGATTACCATGTGTCCACACAAGAGTTGGGCCGACAAGTGTGAAGTGGCCGATCAAATGGCCTCAAACAAGTTGGCCAACCAAAGAAAAAGTGATGGACAAAGCACTTATCTCATGTGCAAGAAGTTGGGGCATCCAACCAAGAAATGCCCAATGTACAAGGAGGCAAGAAAGGAAGCCCAAGTTGCAACAAGAAGATGCTATGGATGCAATGAGATGGGCCACAAGGTTGATGGATGTCCATACAAGCAAAACAAGCATAGAGCAAACAAAGGTCGCATATGCTATGCTTATGGAAGAAAGGGGCATCTAAGCTATGATTGCCCAAATGGTAACATCCCTAAGCCGAACATATTTGTTTATGATAATATGCTTAGGAAGACCACAAATAGAATTAGCACTAGCAAGGTGATGTGTTCACCACAAACTAGTACTAAGGCCATTTGGGTGCCTAAGCACTTGTTGACTAACCCAAAAGGACCCAACAAGAGTTGGGTACCAAAATGTGCTTAGGTTGATAATGTAGGTACTTGGTGGTGAGATGAAAGCTTCGGGGTGGTTGAGCAAGTAAATTGAAAATATTCACTCAATCTATCAATCAATTCTTATCATAATCTCATATATGGTTGACCCGATGATAAATCAATGACCATATCATTTACTTCATCTCTACCATTGGTAACAAGTACCTAAAAACCTTATAGGATAGCCACTTTGTGTTTAGTGCTCAATGACTCACAAATAAGCATATTTGTGAAATAATTGGAAGTGGCTAATTAGTTTCATTTAATAATTATTATGTTTGCCATGTGATGCTTTTAATGACTCTCTAGTAGAGCAATGCCTTTGTTCAGATGTAGACATACAAGAAGTACTAGAGCTAAAACGAAGAATCACAAGCAGCGCTTCAATTGTTTCTGTCCTGCACTTACCGGACATGTCCGGTATGGCCAGGGTAGAAAGGAAAAGTGTTTATGTTCTTCACATGCCGGACATGTCCGGTATGTCTACCGGACGTGTCCGGTATGGCAGGAACTAGAGCACTAATTGGGATGCAATTGAGGTTTGATCCATATGATTTTATATATCCTTAATTTGCTCAGAAGCTTGTGATCTATCAAACCTAAGTGGGTTGTGAGTATGTCTCAATGAAATTTAAATATGGCAAATTACTTTGTGTTGGTCAAAATAGAAAATTGACTCCCAAATTCTTAAAAGAATAAAGTGCTTGTTGAAAGTCATTCAAATTACTTGTGGTACTTATTTAGGGGGAGCTCAGTTTCTATTTTGCACCATTGTGGACTAATAAATTTATCTAGCATTATTTGTAGTCCTTTAGATGAAAACTGATTTCATATATGGTATGATTATTTGACAAGTGAGGTCAACATGATGTTGTAATGCCATGTATTATCTCAGTGGTGATATTGTGGACTAACAAATTTATCTAGCATTATTTGTAGTCTTTTGGATGAAAATTGATTTCATATATGGTATGATTATTTGACAAGTGAGGTCAACATGATGTTGTCATGCCATGTATTATCTCAGTGGTGATATTGTGGGCTCAAGGCAAAGGTATGTATTTACATACATGCATTGTAAGTGCATCTAAGGCCCTTTATATGCTAGTGTGTGCATTTGTGTGATATAGGATAGATGTTTTTCAAAATCCCTAACTAGCATGTGTAGGTGGTGTGGTTTTTGAAAATCATGTGGTTTTTGGGTCTTTGTGACCTAGTCATGTCATATTGTGATTATTACTACCCTTGGTTGATTATTTGCCTAATCACATGTGACATGGTTCTCTCAAGTCCATAAAAATCCCTATGTCCCTCTAAAATCTCTCTCAAGTTTTGAAAATCATAAATTTGCCAAATATTTAAAAAAGAGAAAATCAATTCTTGGCTAATTCATGTCCCCTAAGTGAGAATCCTAAGCCTATTTCAATTGATGCAAATATTATGCCTAGGAAGGTTTGTTATTGTACCTTATTGGTTAATATTGCAAAAAATTCCGCTATTCATACTAAGGCTATGCCTAAGTATGTTCCATCTAACATGAGAGGACCCAAACTAGTTTGGGGTACCATCGAAAAGTGGATGATCGTTTGTAGGTACCATGGCATTGGAGACTTGATTTAATGGAATTATTATTGTTCATCTTATGTTGAGTCAAGTATTGAAGCCTAGTGCAATTCTATCCCAATGCCAAGTCAAAATTGAGTGAAGTCCATATGCTATCAACATACAAGTGTCATATTCAAGTTGTGGGAATTTATTGATATATTTGAAGGCCTGCAAATAAGTGGAGTTGAAGCTTGCAAAGATGATCATAAGCTATCAAGGTATATCTCTTGTTGATCAAAGTTTATTTGGGTGCATATGAGTTAATTGAATTGGATATATATATATGCATATGTTGCTTGCTATGAGATGTTTGAATGGATTAAATGCTTAAGTAATCAAGTTTGAAGTTGGTTTGATTGGATATGTTCATAAGATTTCTTCTAGTAAGTGGTTTGAATGGACATATGTCTTGTGAGAGTATTCAAACAAGTTGATTTCAAGTTTGGTTCAAATTGGAGAAAAATAGCTCAATTATTGAAATATGTCCAATATTGAAAATCTGAGGTAGCAGTGATCATAGACATGTTTGAGTAACCAAATCTATTTGTATTGACTTGAAATCTGGTCTGCATGCTCTACACTTATGGTGTTAGTTGCTGTGCAAATTTCATGAGATTTGGATAAGTGATACTTCGGATTTGGAGTAGATCTTGTCAGCTATAGTGCAGCAGTTTTTAGCATGTAGCAGTGTGGAAAGATATGAAATCTGATAGCAATATAGAAGTCAAAAGAAGCTAAAATTTTTACAGCTACTAGAAGACTTAGTGTGTCACATCTTTACCAAATTTCATGGTTTTTGGATATGTACTTTGGGAGATATGATTTATTCTTTGAAGAGTACAGAATCTGTCAGGAAAGTGACAATTATTGGATTGATCAGAAGTCACTTAGATTCAAAGGTCCTCAAATTAGAATCATATCTATAAGTGATTGAGGTACCTATGTTTTGGTTTTGGTTTGAGATAGAAGCATGACAAATGATGAGTACAAGACAATTTGTTTGAAGAGTGTATCTGGTACACATTTGGTACTCAAGCTAGAGATCAAGACCAAGACCAAGATCAAGATGAAGATGAAGTTTAAGTTCTAGTGATAATTAGAGATCTTTTGATAGAAACAAAAGGACTTAAACAAGTAGAAAGAAAAGGACTTCAAGAAGGATTCAAAGTTATTCATCAAATTAAGTCCAACAATATGGATCAATCAAACAAAATCTTTCAAGTGGATCAAGTGGTTTCCTTTCAAGTTATTTCAAGTGAGTATCAAGGATGGTTCTTTGGACAGAGGTCACTTCGCTCTAGGCTTGGATGGCTAAAATTGAAGTGGTAATCTAAAGGGACATTTGAGGTACTTGGTTGAAGAAAATCAAGAGATTGGTCTAGAAAGCAAGCAACACCCAAAAGAGAACAAGTCATGAAATTTCAAGTGGTATCATGAAATTTCAAGTGGTATTACAAGTGGTGCATCTTTTAGTTCTCTCAAGCAAGCAATAATCAAAGAAGCAAGCCAACCACAACAAGAAGAGTGCACTTGATCATTAGTGATTCTCAATTCATATGGGTGAAGAATAGGAATTCAAAGAATTGGCATCTATTGGTCTTCACCAAGCTTATAATTGGACTTCATGGTGCTATTAGAGAAATGAAATGAAATCTATATGACTATCTTCCTCTCCAATATAGCAAAGGTATCATTGTATTGTGCATGATCATTTTTCATCCCTTACTAGTATGCGGTTAGTGCATATAGTACATGCTTATAGGATCATGCATTACAAATGAAAATTTTTAGACTCATAGAATACCACTATTGCTTGAATGATTATATAATCTAGTGGTTAGTGTATGAGTTTGTTCATGAGCTAGTAAACCAATGTACTTGATCTATTTTGAATTGCAAACAAGTGACAAGTACAACCTCTTTAAGATGACAAAGGGGGAGAGTTTAATACAAAGGGAGAGATTAGTACAAAGTTTGAACCTTAAGCACCCTTTGTACTTTGTGTGATAGCTTATAGCCCCTTTGTCCTTAGTATGTCGTTGTTGGACCTTTGTGGTGATAGATGACAAAGGGGGAGAGAGACTGATTAAAGCTTCAGGATAGTTTCATTTGCTTATCTTTGTACCTGAAGATATGTACTACAGGCTGTCGTTTCTTGTTTTTTTAGCTTCATTGATGTATCTTGGATTTGAGATAGATTGTATCATGTGAGAGATGAGACTTACTTATGCTTTATCTATGTATCTCTTGAGACATGATCTTTATTTATATTTTAGTGGCTTGTGGACTTGAGAAAATGCGTAATAAGTGCTATGTGTGAATTACATGTGTTATATTTATTTTCATAAGGACTATGCATGCTAGAATGAAAATATTTGATGTGATGCCTTTATATTTATTCTTTTGTGATATATCTTGTCATATGCATCATGGTTTCACTTTGTCACACACACATGCACCCCACGGATGCAATGATTTAGGGGGAGTCTCCTATATATTTTAGTATGTGCAATTGACATTTGAGGTCATTTTGTGAATTCTAATCATAAGCACATATTAAGGGGGAGCCTCTCATAAATCATTGAACCCAAAAGTTTAAATGTTTATATCATTTTGTAAGCTTTAATCAAGTTGTCATCAATCACCAAAAAGGGGGAGATTGAAAGTGCATCTAGCCCTTTAGTGGGTTTTGGATGATTGAATGACAACGTGATTAAAGAACTAACCCATTTGCTAAGTGTGGATAGGTAATAGGTTATCTCATAGGTACTTAATTAAAGCCAAAATGATGTGTTGTTGTATAAACAATCTAGTTCAAGCACAAGACAATAATGCAAATGGAATTCATGCAAATGCTTGTTTATTGTGGGATTTCCATATACTATGTGAAAGCAAGCTCGTGAGTATTAGTTAATGAGACATGAGGGATTGCATATGGAATGGTCTCATATTTGAAGCTTGCTAAATTGAAATGAAAAAGATAACAATACATATGAATGGATGATTCAACACAATATGTGACTTAATAGCTTGAGATGGTGAAGATAGCAAGGAAAGGCTTCGAGGTACTAAGCAAGGGTGAAGGGCAAGCAACGGCTTGGCGGTCGAAGAACCTAGCTAGGGTGAAGAAGAAAGTACTTGTATTTAGTTGAGGTACTAATCAAGCTAAGATGGTCATATTGATGTGAAGGATCAAATCTATATTGGACAAGTTGATTAAAGTGACTTGATGCATTTGGAGTTATTCATATTTGATGAATGGAATCAAGTCACGTGCTCAAGATGGCTATGCTCAAGTGAAAAGATCAATATTGACATGTTGGCACCCTCACTTGATGAAGATTGAAAGACACGGCATCAATTTTAAAGAAGATCAACTCAAAAGGTTTAATTTCGTTTTTCTTTTGATCTTGAGTTAATAGGTATGCCGTACTATTAAGAGGGATGCAAGTTTAGGTGGTCTGAGGAAGATAGAGTGCTCAAGCATAATAATTAAATCAAAAGAGAGACACTCTAGCACTTCATGAGCACAAAGAATAATTTTCTATGACTGTCGGTGTCGGAAGTCCCGACGTAAGCCGGAACTCCCGACAGTCGGAAGTCATGACTCTTGCCGAAAGTGCTGACTCCCAGTCACTGCCTGTGCGATGACTGTGGACGTCGGAAGTCCCGACGTGAGTCGAAACTCCCGACAGTCGGAAGTCCCGACCCAAGCTGGGAGTCCCGGCATCGATGGTTCTACTGACCTGCTGACTGTGCACGTCGGAAGTCCCGACGTTCGTCGGAAGTTCCTACCGTCGGAAGTCCCGACGTTCGTCGGAAGTTCCGACGTTGGCTGTCTCGAGTGGACTTTGACCTCGCATAAACAGTGTTTTCTTCATACGTCGGAAGTCCCGAAATCTGCGTCGGAACTCCCGACGTAGATCTAAACGGTTAGATTTTGCCTTGGTATATATATACCCGTCTCCTCCATTCTAACCGTTGCCCACTCACTTCATTGCAACGAACACTCGGCCAAAAATAGCCCCCAAGCATTCTAGGCTCCCCTCTCTTCACTCCTTTGCTTCCAACTTTGATTCCCAAAGGGTTTGAGTGATTGGAGAGTGGATTGAGTGCGAAAAACACTTTGAGCAAGCTTGAACACTTGATTTCTTCGTCAAGCCGGTTTGATTTGCATTTGTTACTCTTGGGGATTTTCCCCTAGCCGGCTAGACGTCGCCCAAGAGCTTCCATCTTATGGAAGAGCCTTGGGAAGTTTGTATTACCCTTGTTTTCTAGTGAAGAAACTCAAGTGACCTTTGTGGTATCCTTGAGTGAGGCAAGGAGGTGGAAGAGACTCCGACCAAAGTGGTCACCTCAACAACGAGGACGTAGGAGCTCCTTTGTGGGGCTGCTGAACCTTGGAATAAATTCTTGTCTCCCGCATGCTTGTTGTTGTTGTGATTTGCTCGAATTTATATGTATTTGGTTATCTTCCTCTCTCTAGCTATTTCTTAGGGTTTAGGCCTCGATCTACGAAGTGGTGTCTTATCAACGTCAAGAGAGTGACCCAACACCTTACCTTACCACTAGGAAGTGGGTTTGTAAGTTATCGGCATCATAAAGTTCATTTTAGCACTTGTAGTTCATTTCCCGTAGGGGTCGGAAGTGCTGACAGTTTACGTTGGAAGTTCTGACCCAAACTATCAGGTCTTCTGACACGTCGAAAGTTCTGACCCAAACGTCGGGACTTCTGACACGTCGGAAGTTCTGACCCAAACTATCCGGACTTCCGACATTAACTGACTAGTGCATTTTGATTCAACTCTTTGGTTGCCGTTGTTTGGCTCCCTAGGTTTATCTAGTATCTTTTATATACTTTGTGGCTAACTTGTGAGGGGTTGTATTACTTTGATTTAGAGTTTCCATTTTGGAAACTCCTATTACAAATCGTTTCCGCTTTTAAAGGTGTTGATTTTTCAGAAACGCCTATTCACCCCCCTCTAGGCGACATCCTAGATCCTTTCAGGGGTCCATTGACCCTCTGGGTCCCGCCTGTCTGTCTCTCTAAAGCGGTTTTGGGTGTAGATTCGGGTGCATCTAGCGAATAGGGTCGGCTGGATTTTTTGTTTTAAAAGAAAATGATTTCCAGAAAATGTTGTAAAGTCTTCAAAAATCCTTAGTTTGCTCATTTTAGTTCCAAATCAAGTGAGACCAATTTTGTTGTGTTTCTTAGAAGTAGATCTACAATATAAAAATGTTGCTTGTCAAATTTGTAATACTTTTCTGTGTAGCTTTATTTAAATTGAATAAATGCTGATTTCTTAGAAAATATCTAGTAAATAAAATAATTATCAGAAAAATATGGTTCTAGTTTTGTTAATCTCCTTTAGTGATGTACTTTGTAGGAAAAATATATGTCATGCATGTTCTGTAGAGAAATATTGATATGTAGTTCAAGTGCCTTTAATTGATGATTTTTGTTATTTTTAATAGAAAGCAAAAATTGTATAAAACATGTGTATGATAATTTTTGTGCAGTGATTGTTTATTATGTAGAACATAGGAAAAATATTAAATCTGTTGTTTGATACTTTTCATAGTACAAAGTATTTTCATGCTTAATTATCAACCATAGCTTGCCATTTTTGTGTAGGCTATTTTACTTATCCAAATGCCATGAAAATTTTATGGTAGTCTACTTAGAGTGTGAAAGGTCCTTGTTTGGTTTTGGTAATTGAGTGACAACTTAGGTGGACTAATTGTGTTTATGTGAGATACACAGGTGATTAATCCACAGGTACATGTGTGTGAGCAACATATGCCATGGAGGTGAAAATGGCTTGGAGATGTTGCAAAGCTCACACATGTGATGATGAAGGAGCTTATTGCACATGAGATATGACATTGAGTCATGTGATCAAGGTGGAGAAGATCAAGACAAGACTTGGCTTGATGGACCGGTTGTAAGCGTGAAGGGCAAGTCGAAGGCTTTGGAGTGATGGACCGCATGGCGGTGAAGCTTGAGCAAGACTTGGCGCCGATGAACGATGGCAACGGTGAAGAGCAAGTAAAGTCAAGATCGATGAACCAATATGATCACGTGATGATATGAAGTAGATCATATCATTATTGATCGTGTTGGTGCATGTGTTGCATCGACGTTGGAGGAGATGGAATGGAATGCGCAAGGCAAAGGTATAACCTAGGGCATTTCATTTCACCGGTCATAGGTGTGTAGAGAAGTTTATGACCGGGTTTAGGATAGATGGCCGTACTATCAAGAGGAGCAAACTTTTTTGCATATCGGTCATCTAGTGCCACTCGAGTGATCTAACTTTACATCATCACTAGGATCGAGTGGCGTGGCAAGTTGAGTGGCTAACATCCTTTGGGAAATGACTGTGAAAAGCTAACACACATACACATGGTGGTGTACACTTAGTGGTGTTGGCACATTTACAAAGGAGATGGAGTTGGAGTTGATGTGGATCAATTTGGTGAAGAAACTCCACCGGCGGAGTGTCCGCCCGTAGAGTGCGGACAGTCCAACGGTGCCACCGGTGCCCTACATAGAAAAGACAGGGTCTCACAGAGTGCATCGGACGCTGGTCACATGGTGACTGAACGCTGGGGTCCTACGTCTGGTCAGTAGTGGCAGACAGCGTGCAGGCGTCGGTCATCGACCGGACGCTGGCGCTGGAAGTGACCGGACGCTGGCTGTGTGCGTCCGGTCAAGGTGACATTTGGTGACGCAGGAGCTAGAGTATGACCAGACGCTGGGCTATGTCCGATCACGTGCGACCGGACGCGTTCGGTCAAGGTCGGTACCTTACTGTAAATGACCGGACGCTGAGGTCCAGCGTCCGGTCAGTTGAAGCTGCTGCATTCGGTCAGAAGATTACTGTTGAGATCGGAAGAATACCGTTGAACGTAGGTGACACATGGCTGTCATCGGGCGACCGGACGCTGAGGTCCAGCGTCCGGTCGGCCCGACTTTTGCCTAGTGAAGGGGTAACGGCTAGTTTAGCCCTTGGGGCTATAAATAGAAGTGGCCTTCGGCCATGGCTGGTGTTGAGCACCTTGAGGGACTTTATGTCCATGCTTGAGAGTGCTTGGGAGCCCTCCATCTCACACATACTTGATAGTGATCATCCGATTGTGTGAGTGAGCGATTCTAGTGTGGTTGCATCGTGAGGTTGCATCAAGTGGCACTAGATGATCGAGTTGCAAGCCGGTGGTGCTTGTTACTCTTGAAGGTTGCCACCTCCTAGATGGCTTGGTGGTGGTCTCCGTGGAAGCCCACAAGAAGCTTGTGCGGTGCTCCGGAGAAGTGCTTTGTGAGGGGCATTGTGCTCGCCCCGCGGGAGTCGCGAAGAGCAACTTTAGTAAAGCGTGTCATTGAGCTACCCTCACTCAAGGGGTAGGTTCTTGCGGTGCCCGACGTGCGGGCTTGGCGGGTGATGCCAATTAGCCGCCGAACCACCAAGTGAGTGGTCGACACAACGGGGACTAGTGTGTTGGCAAACACGTGAACCTCAGGAGAAAAATCATCGTGTCAACCTTGTTCTTCCCATTGGTTTGCATTCTCGTTACACAAGCTTGCAATTACTTTTATATACATTGAGCTTGTGTTGTTGCTTTAATAATTAGTTAGCCTACGTAGCTTGCTAATTATCTTCTTGCTTATGTAGCATAGAAGTAGCTCCCTTACGTGGCTAATTTGGTTTGTGTAACCTTGTTAGTCACTTTGCTTAGTTTGTGTAGCTAAGTTTTTGCGCTCTCTAATTCGGCATTGGTTGCCGTGTTATTGAGCATTGCTAGTGAGCTTAGTTGGCTTTGTTTTTTTTGCTTACTAGCATGTGTAGGAGCTCCCTTGTTGCTTAAAGTACTAGTGGCATAGGTTTGTGTGACCTTGCTTCTAGAATTGGTTAAGAGAGCTCTAACTAGCCCGGCACCTTTGTTGCTTGATTAGTATCTTTGCAAGGTGCTTGTGAACATAGATAGAGGGGTGTAGTCTTGGCTAGACCGATAGTTTTAATTCCGTACTTGTTTCGGTTAGTCAACATGATTAAGTTTCAAAAATGACTATTCACCCCCCCTCTAGTCGCCATCTCGACCCTTTCAATTGGTATCGGAGCCCGGTCTCTCATTTGTGGTCTTCACCGATCCGAGAGGATGGCGAACTTTGGGCTAGAAGTTGTTTGTGACACACACATTTTTGATGGCACACACTATGCATGGTGGAAACATCATACGCTTGATCATTTTCATGAATTGGGTCCCAAGGCATGGTGGATCATTGTGGTTGGTTTTTCTCGTGATGCCTTGGATAAGGATAACCTCACCCAAGCGCAAGAGGATTGCTTACAACTTGATCATCGTGCTCTTTATTATCTAACGTGTGCTATACATGATGATATTTTTAGACGTGTGTGGGACTTGGAGAGTGCTCATGATATGTGGCTAGCACTCCAAGCCTTTTATGGTGACTCCTCCACATGGGATGATGGTAAATTCAAGAAGGAGGATGAACCAAAGAAGGAGGCGCATGAGTGTGTTGAGCATAACCACAATTTGGTGATTGTGGAAGATTGCTCCACCTCATGGTCAAGTGATGATGATGATCAATCAACTACAAGTTCACTTGACAAGGTTGATGATGATGCCACAAGTGTTGCAAGTGATGATGCTACCCATTGCACACTTGATGGTGATGATGGTTCATGCTCAAGCCATAATGAAGATGCTACTACATGCTCTCCAACCACACCACATTGTCTCATGTCACAAGGTGACACCAATGTATCAAATGATGATGTGGTTGATCATGTTGATTCATATAATGAGCTTGTTAGTAGACTTGCTAGCATGACCATGTCTTTAGAAAATAAGAAAGCTAAAACATTGAAATTAGAAAAATGAAAACTCATTTCTAAAGAACTCTTATGAAGAACATAAGAAATTACTTGATGAATATAAATCTTCACTTGATGAGCTTAAATTGAATCATAAGACACTACTTGCATCTCATGATGAATTATTAGAACAACATGCTTCTCTCATTAAAGTGTTTACAAAGAAACTTAAAAATAATGAGAGCTCATCACATGGATCAAATGATAAATTACAAAATATTGCTAACCCTTGTGGTGTAGGCAAGAAGCATGTATCCACCTCTTGTGATGATTTATTAGATATGCCATGCTCTTTACATATAGATGCTTGTTCTACTTCTATGTCTTGTGAGACTAACCTTTTGAAGGAGAACAATGAGCTCAAAAATGAAGTGAAGAAATTGAGCAACAAGTTAGAGATGTGCTACAACTCTGAAGTCACCTTTGAGCATATGTTGAAGACTCAAAGAAACTTTGGTGACAAGAGTGGAGTCGGCTTCAAGACTAGCAAAGTCAATCATCAAGAAAGCCCCAATGACACAAGTGGCATTAGCTTCAACAAGAGCAAGATCAAGGGCAAAAGATGGGGCAAGAGAAGATATGAAAGAGAGATGAAGAAGCAAGAACAAGAGAAGCTCTCTCATTTCATGTGCTTCAAGTGCCATGAAGTGGGACATCTTGCAAATGGTTGCCCCAATAAAGAAAAGTTCAAGTTGAAGAAAGAAGAAGAGAGGCTAAGGCATATCAAGTGCTTCAAGTGCCGTACTTGGGGTCATCTTACCTCAATGTGCCCAACCAAGCAATTGGTGAAGCAACAAGTAAAGTCTCAACCAAAGCCACAAGTTGAGCAAGAGAAGACACCCCAAGTTCAAATCAAGATCAACCATAAAGATGGTGGTAATTTGATGATAAAGAAGAAGAAAATAAGAAGGGGTGGAAAGGCAAGGCATCAAATGCAAACTCAAGATGCCAAGATGATGAGCAAGAATGAAGATGAGAAGAAAGATTTTGCTCACATCAAGTGTGAAAGTATGGGACACTTTGCCTCTAAGTGTCCTACCAAACTTGAGAAGAAGGCTCAAGCAATCCATGAGAGGCAAGGCAATGAGAAGCACCACATGAGCAAGGAAGAGAAGGCTCAATCAAAGAGAAAGTGCTACTCATGCCGGGAAAGGGGACATATGGCACATTCATGTCCTCTAGGTAACACTCCTAAGCCTATTTCAATTGATGATGATTCTATGCTTAGGAAGGATGGCAATGGTACCTCATTGGTTGCAATTGCAAAACATCCCGCTACTCATACTAAGGCGTTGCCTAAGTATGTTGCTCCTAACTTGAGATGACCCAAACTTGTTTGGGTACTATCGAAAGGTGGATGATTGATTGTAGGTACCATCGGCTTTGGAGTCTTGGTTCAAATGATATTCATCTTGTTGATCATGTAGTTGAGCCAAGTATTGCTAAGTGATGATCATTATGCTAATGCCATGACAAATTGAATGAAGTCCAAATGTGCTACAACATACAAGTGTAAATTTCAAGTTGTTGGTGATTCATTGGATATATTTGATAACTTGCAAATAATTGAGTTGAAGCTTGCTAGTTGGATGATCATGAGCTAACCAAGGTATATCTCTTGTTGATCATTTCATTTGGGTGCATATGAGTTGATCGAATTGGATAAATATACAATGTTGCTTGCTATGAGATGTTTGAATGGATAATTGATTAGTAGTCAAATTTGGATTGATTTGTGTTGGATAAGTTCATGAGATGACATTTAGTAAGTGATTTGAATGGATATATGTCTTATGGAAGTATTCAAACAAGTTAGTATCAAGTTTGATTCACATTTGATGAAGTATAACTCAATTGTTGAAATCTGTCCTATATTGCAAAATCTGAGCTAGCTGTGATCTTAGCCATGTTTGAGAAATCAAAACTTATTGGATTGGAATGAAAATTGGTGTACATGCTCTAGACTTATGGTACAAGATGCTGTAAAATTTTCATAAGAATTAGATAAGATATGCTTCAGTTTTGGAGTGGATCTTGTCAGCTATAGTGCAGCAGTTTTCAGCATGTAGCAGTGGTGGAAGAATTGATATATAGCAGCAATCTAGAAGTCAAATGAAGCTCAAATTTTTATAGCTGCTAGATAACTTAGTAAAGAACATCTCCACCAAATTTTGTGGTATTTGTATTTGTACTTTGGGATATATGCTTATTTCTTTGAAGGGTACAAAATCTGTCAGAAAAGTGACAAATGTTGGATTGATCTAAAGTCACTTTGATTGAAAGGTCCTCAAGTTGGAAACATGTTTATAAGTGTTTGAGGTACCTAAGTTTGGTTTTGAGATGATCTAGAAGCATGACAAGAAAAGAGTACAAGGCCATTTGATTGTGGAGTGTATTTTGCACACATTTGGTACTCAAATTGGAAGATCAAGATCAAACTCAAGATGAAGTTGAATGTTAAGTTCTAGTGACTATTGGAAATCATTTGGTAGAAAAAAAAGAACTTAAATAAGAAGAAAGAAAAGGACTTAAAGAAGGAATCAAGGTTACTCACCAAGTTAAGTCCATCACTAGGATCAATCAATCAAGTCATTTCAAGTGAGTATCAAGAATGATTCTTGGAGAGAGGTCACTTCTCCCTAGTGTAGGGTCTTGCCGCCTATGAGTAGGTAAACCAAGTGTGGTACTTGGAAGGCTAACATAGAAGTGGTGATCTGAGAGACATTTAAGATACTTAGTTGAAGCAATCAAAAGGATTGATCAAGAAAAGCAAGCAACACCCAAAAGAGAGCTAGTTATTTCCAAGTGGCATTCTCAAATTGATACTCTCATGCAAGCAAGAATCATAAGATGAAGCAAGTCAACCACAACAAGAACGTGCACTTGATCATAAGTGGTATTCATATCATATGGGTGAAGAATGAAATTCAAATTGGTATCTATTGGTCTTCACCAAGCTTCAAATCGGACTTCACATTGCCATTGGAGTAATAAATTGGAATCTATGTGACTATCCTCTACTCCAACATAGCAAAGGTATCATTGTAATGTGCATGATCATTTCATCCCTTACTAGTATGTGGCTAGTGCATATAGTACATGCTTAATAGGATCATGCATAACAAATGAAATATTTAAATTCATAGCCTACCACTATTGCTTGAATGATTAATTGATCTAGTGGTTAGTGTGTGAATTTGTTCATGAGCAAGTGAACCCAAGTACTTGACTCAATTTGAATTGCTAAACAAGTGACAAGTACAACATTGGCAAGATAACCCTTACTTAAGGTGTGAAGAAGCTTGTCATTGGTTCAAACCGGACTTGAAAGCTTAAGCAAATCAATTTAGTTTAAGTCAACCATAAAAGCTCATGATAATGATAAGAGTACAAGCACAAGACAACAATGCAAATGGATATCTAATTTGTATATTTCAAGTAGTATCTAGACTTAATTATTTCATCAAGAATTCACAAGCGATGTCTAGATCAACTCACAAGTGATATCATATAAGTGGTACTCATAAAGATACCAAATGTTCAAGAAAATAATTAATTTTGAAAAATCCAACAAGTGGTTCCATACTAGAAAATTCTTTAAAATGATATCACGCCTTCAATTGGTATCCTACAATTGGTATCAATCATAAAAACAATGGTTCCACAAGTGATCCTCAACTTTAAGTGATCATAAAATAAAGAATGCATCCCTCACCTATAAGAACTTAAGTGTATAAAATGGATGACCCATGCATAAGAATGATAAGATACAAGTAATACAAGTTGCAAATTCTAAATGGTATCTACATGTGGTGTCATTCCAATATTCAAGTAATGTCCATTAAAAATGTAAAATTCAAGTCTCAACCATCTACCCCAAAAGTGCATACCTTTGCATCAATAAGAAGCATACCTTTTATGGAAATTGATGACAAAGGGGGAGAAGTTGTACAAAGATATGATATGAAAGATATATGGGGGAGAAATTGTACCACGGGGGAGAGATTGTACCATGGGGGAGAGATTGTACAAGAGATAGGACATGGACATGAACAAAGAGGGAGCAACATTGGAGAAAAGAGTGGATCAAAATTCTTGGACAAGAAGAGAAGCACACAAATTGATATGTGCATATTCATGTGCTTGCTTGCATTGCATAAAACTTTCAAATTCAATATGCATGCTTGTGTGGTGTATGCTAGTTGTAGAACTTGAATGATGATTTGATAACTAGCATGCATAGGATGATAGCTAGACACTTGGTATGTTTTACAAGTAATGCTAGTACCTTATTTTTAATGTTGATCTCATGAGGTATCTAGTGTTTTTATTTCCAAGTGGCATCTAGCTAATCATGGTGCTAAGGATGAACTTAAAGGTGCAACTACGATTGGTATCACACTTCAAAGGTTTATTCTATACACCTTAGCATCATTCGGTAATAATTACTCTCCCACAATTTAAATCTATGCATATGTGCAAGCTTAAAATCTATGCATATGTGCTCGCATTGCTTCTCTCGCTCTCTCTCTTCCTTTTTCTACTGATTTCTGGTCGTCGTCGCTCGGCCACAGCGCAAGCGCTGCCTTCACCCCTTTTCTGCTTGCTGCTCATCGACACGGCGAGCCGCAGTGCCCTCTCCTTCCCCTGCTCTGCTCGCCACGGTCGCCGCTGTCCTGCGCCACCGCCCGCAGGTGCCGGCTTTCCCCTGCGCGAGCGCACGTGGTCGTCCACTGCTCCTTCCGTGCGCGCGTGCACGTTTTTCCCACGGCCATGCCGGTGCTCTGTCCGTGCCGCCCCACCTCCACGCACAAGCCGCTGTACCCCGTGCTGAGCCCGCTCGGTACCTCAACATCTGCGCCACTCCATCTCCGTGCTCGGCCTTCGCTGCAATCACCGAGCGCACCGGTCCGTGCACCTCCCCGTGACCTGCTGCTCCCGTCTGCACCACCGCCTTGCCTCATTGCTTCTCGTACCGACGCTGCTCTCCCACGAGCCGCGTTCTCACTGTCATGCCGTATCCGGCCACCACATCACCGAGCCGCCTCGCCAGCCGCAACTACCGCGCCCGCAGGCGCACGCGTGCCCCTACCACGGCCTGCCGTGGCTGTGCCCGAGCAGTAGCGCCCCTTGTCCCACAGTGCCCGCCGACGCCCGGTGCCCGCGTCGCGTCTCGCCAGGGCCACGCCGTGCTGAGTTTGGTCGGGTCTGCCTCCTGCCTAGAGCCGACGAGACGTCCTGCCGCGAAGCCGTTTCACCTCCGTCACCGCCGGCCAATGACTCCCCTGCCGGTGCCCTACGTTGGAAGAGGAAGGAAGGGTGACAATCCAAGCCGGAATTTTATACGGGGTTCTTTACGCAAAATACTTGACTCAAGTAAATAGTGTTGTTGGACCTTGTCGTAATTTAAGGGAAGTTCAGTGGCCATTTCACGTATGTGCCGCGTCTTGTCCCCGCGCTTGGGCCGGCTTTGGGCCGTTGCCTGCGCTGGGCCGGCCTATTTCCGCGCATGGGCTGGCCGCTCAGTCGCCTGGGCCGTCCACGTTGCTGCCGTCGCCGCTGGGCCGCTCGCCACTGCGCTGGGCCGCACACGCTGTGCCCGCCTGGGCCGCCTTTGCGCTGGACCTAGCCGAGCTGGCCACTAGGCCGGTTTGGTGGCCGCGGGCCTTTAGTCTTATGAAGCACTTGTTAATTTAGTTGCGGAAATAGACTTATAAAATTTATAGTAAATTATAGAAAAATCGTAAAAATGCCAAACCAGTTTTGTTGAATCTCTAAAATCATGATCTACCTGTTAGTATATTTGGTTCACATAGTTTGGTAATATTTTTGGGAGCTATATAATTAATCTAAGATACTTAATATTGTAAAATATAAACTTATAGGAATTGTTGTGATAAATCGGTAACAGTATTGGATCTGCAATCTTTACAGTAGGTTCCTAGCAATATTTACTGCTCCCTGTAAATTTTGTAGCTCTGGAATAATTAGTTGCTAAATAAGTAATAAGGTCCTATTGCGAATAAAGAAACACCGTTGGTGTATATAACTAAAAGAATTATTGGGAAATAACGCCTTGTCCGACAACGTGTATATATAGCCTAAGTACGGTCGTCGTAGAACTAGCCCGTTAACTCGAGAGGCGTACGTCGTATTTTACGAGTCACAATTGCAGTTGATTAATTACATCTTTGCATCGCATGCATATCATATAGATACGATGATGAATCAACGGATCGATCGAAGGATGATTGGGAATCTAATGATGGTGTAATGGTATTCTCTCCAGGAGGTGATGCAATGGGCTTCCTATCTAGATGATCTAAAGATGCAGAAACTAACTTTTTAATATATGTCTTACCCAGGCAAGCCCCGGTGCATAACCCCTACTTATCTGCAGTTTAAATTATATTTGTGCATTAAGTTTCAAGGAGTTGAATGAAACCACTTGCATATATATCTTTATCCTATGAGTCTTACTAGTATGACAGGATCGTGTAGACTGCTATGCTATAGGACTCCGGTAGAAGTCGAGTGATTGCCTGTCACTCGCGAGATATAGGAAATATGTTACTATATGATTATCACTTGGAATATATAAAATGGTGGAAAGGAAAATGGTGACCGGGCAGGGATATGGTTTGGGTATTGGTGGGTGTAGAAAGTTGTGTCGCCGCGGAGGCGGGTCATAGCTTGGTTACACCGTTTTTCCCTATCTGGTCGGTTAAGGACCGATCATTGCATATGACTCTAGGTAGGTCACAGACTTATTATTCCGAGCACATACTTGTGTATGGGCGCTTGGAAGACTTGTTGCTCTCTTGTCGTGGATCCGGCTCTTTTCGGACCGACTGTTAGGGTTTGTTTTTGGTGGAGGAGGTCCTTGCACCGCGCTGAGTCCGGGACTCAGGGGCGAGGGCTTGGAGTCCCAGTTTGGACGAGGACCTGGACACCCAGGACAGGAGAGTGATGGGTTGGTTCTGCTTATGCCTGGGGCACAAGCGGGGCATGTGTTTTCAGGGTACCCAGCTGGGGGCATTGATTCGCAAATCGCCGGGCTATCCAGTATGGCTTGTCTACGGTTTAGCATCGTAGTAAGAACTAGAAGATGAAAGATGGAAGATGGACAAAGGAAATCTGATTGCTTACCACCTGCTTGAAAGTAGCACAGGTGCTTACATAGAATGGTTAGTTAATGAACCAATGCGGCTATTAATAAAAATCGAATGTAAGGACGCACGCTTAGTAATGCTTCCTGCAATGCAATAAACTCACAAGCCAGATAGCCTTGCATATCCTTGGAGTCTTTTCTTTTCTCCTATCGGGTAAGTCTTGTTGAGTACAATTGAGTACTCAGGGTTTTATTCCCCCTGTTGCAGGTGATAGGTGGATGCTTGAGTTGACTCTTGTGTGTGGATTCCTCCTGGTGGGCTCAGCGAGGAATTCCGTTACGCTGCGATCATAGTTGTTATGATAACTCTCACCAAATACTTTTATAAATAAAAGTTTCATAATATGTTGTCTTAGTCTATATATCAATACTTCCTCATGTCATTAATAGATGTTTATTTCCGCTGTAACTCTGTTCACATGTTTTTATTCCGCTGTTCAATTAAATGGTTTATAACTCTGATAATATGATTTCATTCCGCTATTATATTAATAAATATTATACTCTGATGTTGTATTAAAAGTGATGTAAGAAATGATTACGAATGACGTAAGCTTTATTCTCTCATTTGTGATCCTGATGGCAAAAATGTGGATTTTTGGGTTCTCCCCTAGGGTGTGTCCGACGGAACCGAGTAATTTAGTGTTCCCCTTGAGTGCTTAGTGTCTAATGGAAGACAAGCACTCCTATGAGGCATTAGATTAGGCGGTTCTACCACAGATAGTGATGATGATGAATTTGAATCACCTTCATATGATGATCTTGCTAAATTGCTAAATCAATACACTAAGATCATTAGAAAGTCAAGAGCTAAGAATGAAAAGCTAGAACTTAAGAATGATTCTATTTTAGCTAAATGTGACATAGCGAAAAAGGCTAGTGTTGAGCTTAGAGAAGCAAATGATGCTATGTTATCCAAACTCAAGGAGCTCAAATCTTCTAAGAAAGAGCTTAAAGAAAAACATGATAAACTTGAGGGGATACATAATGAGCTCATCACTAGCTATAACATTCTAAAAGAAGAGTATACGAACCTCAAGGTTAATTATGATAATCTTGTTATCTCTCATGAGTTTTTATTCAATGAGCCACATGATGCTACTAACCATGTTGTTAAGATTGATATAGCTACATCATGTGATGATTTGATTATTGAGAGCATTGAGCAAGGTTCTAGTCAGTGTTTTTCTAAACGCTAAACGGTAAATAGTCGGTCACCTACCGTTTAGCCATTATTCGGGCAAAACATCCCATTAAACGGGCTAAACGGCCAATTAAACGGGGTAAACGGGCGATTAAATAGAAACGGTACAACACCGTGTAGCGTTTACACGGTGTTTAAACAGGCTAAATGACCGTTTAGGCGAACAGTGGTTCTAGTAGCAAAGGTAAGCAAGTGGTTGAGTTCGGTAACTATGATAAGTATGTCAAGATCAAGAATGAGAATGAGAAGCTAAAGAAAGATTTTAAGAAGCTTTCAACCACCAACACCATTGTGATAGAGAACCTTAACCATGATAGTGATCTAGCTCTTGAGAATGAGAAGCTTAAAGAAGAGAACAAGAGGCTTAAGAAGGAGAAAAATCATGATGAGCTAAAAGAAGAAAATGAGAAGCTCAAGCTACAAAAGGAACATCTCAAGATCGGGGTGAGCAAATTCACAAGAGGCCAGCATCTTCAAAGTGAGCTACTCATGAACACCGTCATGAAGACAGATAGAAGTGGAATTAGATACTTAGCATGTCAATAGAAGAAGGCTCAAGCTCAACACCAATGACAACACAAGTCAAAGTCAAAGCCAAAAAGGTGTTTTAAGTGTGGACAAGAAGGTCACTTTGCCCATCGGTGTCAAACTCCACCACCACAACCCTTGCCCAAGCAAGCTAGACCTTTTGCTTTCAATGCTCATTACATGCTTGGAATGGATTCTAGTGGTAAAATGAAAGTCATGTTCTTAGGACCTCCCAACAAGAATAGGCCTAAGAAAATTTAGGTTGCAAAGTCACTTGTAGAGAAAGTCAAGGGCCCTCAACAAGTTTGGGTCCCTAAACAAGCTTGATCTCTTGTGTGTAGATGAACTACAAGACCGATGGAAATCATTGGGTAATTGATAGTGGTTGCACACAACATATGACCGGTGATCCTCGTATGTTCACCTCGCTAGATGAAGAAATAGATAACCAAGAAAGAATTACATTTGGAGATAATTCAAAAGGCAAAGTGAAAGGATTGGGTAAAGTGGCAATATCAAATGATCACTCTATTTCAAATGTGCTATATGTTGCTTCTTTGAGTTTCAACTTGCTATCCGTTGGACAATTATGTGATCTTGGCTTCCAATGTTTGTTTACCGAGAAGGAAGTTGTTGTATCTAAGAAGGATGATGATCAAGTGATATTCAAGGGATTTAGATACAACCTATATCTAGTGGATTTCACCTCTGAATATGCTAACTTAAAGACATGCCTATTCACCAAAACTTCATTTAGGTGGCTATGGCATAGAAGACTTGCTCATGTTGGGATGAACTCACTCAAGAAACTTATGAAGAATGAATTGGTGATAGAGTTGAAGGATGTGAAATTTGAGAAGGACAAGCTTTGTAGTGCATGTCAAGCCGGCAAACAAGTTGCAAACACTCATCCTACAAAAGCTTTCATATCAACCACAAGAGTGCTAGAGCTCATTTACATGGACTTATTTGAACCAACAACTTATAAGAGTTTGAGAGGAAATCTTTATTGTCTTATGATTATTGATGACTACTCAAGATATACATGGGTGTTTTTCCTTCATGACAAGACCGAGGTTGCATCATGCTTCAAGAAGTTTGCCAAGAGAGCACAAAATGAGTTTGAAGTGAAGCTCAAGAAGATTAGAAGCGATAATGGTAAAGAATTTGATAACACAAACATTGAACCTTATTGTGATGAAGTTGGAATCAAGCATGAGGCCTCCGTAACATACACTACTCAACAAAATGGTGTAGTTGAGAGAAAGAACCGGACACTCATTACACTTGCAAGAACAATGCTTGATGAGTACATGCTCATTTGCTTTGCTTCCGCGTCTTTACTCCGATTCAAATGAGCTTTATTTCTTGTACTCATGCTTATTTCATATCTATTGAGTACATCATGTTGCCTTGGGTCATATAAGCTTGCCTAACTCTTTTGTTCTTATTGTCAAAAGCTTATATGAACCAAGCATGTTGAAAACCTCATCTCTTTTACATACTCGAGGTTGTATTGTCATCAATCACCAAAAAGGGGGAGATTGAAAGCATCTAGGCCCCTAGTTGGGTTTCAGTGATTAATGACAATACTTGATTACTATGACTAACGTGTGTTTTGCAGAGACAATTAAGTTAGGTCATGGTAATGCCAATTGATTGGGCAATCATGGTTGTCATGCCCCTACGACAGAAATCATTTTGGTTTTCAAAGGATGGATGACAAGGTTAAGAATGGACTAGTTCTAAGTGTCGTTTGGTATTGAAGAGACACTTAGAGTAGTTTAGGACTTTATTTTTCCTTTGGCCATACTATTAAGAGGGGGTATGAACTAGTAGCTTGACCTAGGTGAGTCTAGTGGGTTAGGTGTGATACACACTTGTCAAATCTAGCACTAGGTAGCTCCTAAGTAGCCCTAAGATCAATTGGAGCAAACTTTATTCATATATGATTTCGAGTTGGAAGTGAGTGGAGGGTCAAATATTGATCGGACGCTGGTCTCGGTGTGACCGGACGCTGGCAGTAGAGTCCGGTCAGTTCATTTGATCAAGGTGAAGTCGTCTGGTTGTGACCAGACGCTGAGAGAAAAGTGATCGGATGCTGGGTGCCAAAGTCCGGTCAACTCCAGTAAGGTTCCAGAGAGGGAGAATCTTGATTGGACGTGTCCAGTCAGTGCTGACCGGACGCTGGGTGCCAGAGTCCGGTCAACATCAGTAAGGTTCTAGAGAGCAGTTTTCACGACCAGACGTTGGTTAGAGTCCGGTCACAACTTAACGGCTCTATGGCTATGAGAACTGACCGAAGCATCCAGTCACCTTGATCGGAGCGTCCGGTCACCCGCAGAGTGCTGACTCAAGCACATAACGGTTCGTTTTGAATGAGGGGGTATAAATACTTCCTCTATTTATTCAAGGGAGTACTCTTGCCCATTTGAATAGTTGAGAAACACTCTTGAGAGTGTCAAGGAGAGCAAGAGCCTAATGAGGTGATTGAGATTTGAGAATCCAAGATTAATGCCTCATTAGTGAAAAGAGAGTAGCAAGTGTGCATCCACCTTTCTCATTAGGCTTGTTGTGGTCAAGTGAGAGTTCTTGCTTGTTACTCTTGGTGATCGCCATCATCTAGACGGCTTGGTGGTGATTGGGAGTTTGGTGATCATCTGGCAGAGCTTGTGAATGACCCAACTCAAGTTGTGAGCGATTGTGGGTGATTCACCACAATGGAGTATCGAAGAATCAACCCGTAGAGAACACTTGATCCCTGCACAAATCAAGGGGGAGCTACACCCTTGCGCGGGTGCTCCAACGAGGACTAGTGAGGAGTAGCGACTCTCCGATACCTCGGTAAAACATCGCTGCGTTCCTTCTCCTCTTTTTACTTTAAGCATTTATATTTGAGCAATTCAATTCTTGTCTTTACATTCTTAGAATTGCCATGTTAGAGTAGGATTGGAACTTATGGTGCTAAACTTTTGTGCGGTAAATCAATAGAATCACTTTCTAGGCACAAGGGGTGAAGTGGGATAAGTGTAGGGTTTAATTATTGCAAAGAATTTTAGAATTAGCCCAATTCACCCCCCTTGGGCATCTTGATCCTTTCACTAGTCATTGTACCGAATATACCCATGAAGTGTTGACACCATATAAACTTACATGCACCCATCTATTCTTTGGTTAGAGATCAATTCTTTTGCTTCATGTCTTTTCATGTGTTCTTTGTGCGTGTTTCACTTGGGATTGAGAAGGAAGAGTGGAAGACAGATAATCTATCATTTTCTCCACGCCTAATCTAATGTCGAAAAAGAAATGTGGATCACAAGATTCATGAGGACATTTACACCCACCTTAACAACGATGACTTATGTTGGGAAGAAAACCTGATCAAGAAGCCTACTCCCCTCACCTACCTCACATGCTCCATAACAACACTAAGAGAGAACCACTATGATAGACGAAGGACCCTAATAAAACCAAAACCTCTAGATACCTCTAGAAATCCTAGGCCCGCTTGACCCAAGGTTAGAAAGGCATTTTTAGCAACATACATCATCTCTTTCTATTGATTGTTTTTATTTCAGTGGCAGGCTTTGTTTTGTGAGTCTAATTATGTAATCGACCGATAAAAATACTCCCTTGGTTCGGAAATACAAGGTATCAAAGCAATTTTAGGACTAGACAAAGAGTTTGACAAAATACAAACTTGGCTCTCACTAATTAGGTAATTTGGTTGTTAACTTGCTTAATTTCCTAGTAAGACATAGTTTAAAAAGACAAGGATGCATGTCATTGATTTTGGCTACCAATTACATAATTTGGGCAAGGTGGTGTTTAAAAGGTATGCATGCATGGATGTGATTCAAAAGACAAGCATGTATGAATGAGGTTGAACAATCCAGAATACCTTATAATTTTAGATAAAATTTAAAAGTTCGATGTCTTGTATTTTGAAAATCAAATGTTTAAATTAGGTAATAATTAGAAATGGTTACAAATGATATCACTTTTACCAAAATTTTCTCAATGTTCCATTTTTGTTTTCATCTCTACTCCATCCATTCCAAATTATAAGTCGTTTTAGCTTTTTTTTTTAGATATATAGTTTTTGTTACGTACCTAGATATACATTTTTAAATCGTGTCTCTAAACTAAGCACCATTTTGATAGGGACTCTCAGTTTCTTTCCCGTTTGCATCACATGGATTAATTTCATGGAAAAAACCCCTAAAAGAAAACACGGAGACCGTTGCAATCACGCTAATGTTTCTTGAATGAAAAAGGAAAAAGTATTTTTTTTTCTTTTGAGAAGAAAAGGAAAGAGTATGTAATCTGGGTCTCGTTTTGGTGGGCTTTTCAGGTCCATGATTTCCGGCCCACCGGGCACCGGCAGCAGCAGTTCCCTTTTCACATTTGTGCGATCCACACGCCGCGGCGCAACTACAACAAACTGACACAGCGGCGCCCCCGCGCGACGGCACCCGTTTCACACAAGCGCGACGGCACGGTACAAGTGTACTGCACGTCACGCCGCGCAACTGCAACTGCAACTGCGAGTGACACACTGGCACGGTCACGGCGGCTGGGCGCTCTCAGGCCCCGCTCGCGAGACGCGGCCCCGCCCCGCCAGCCGCCAGCCGCCCCTCTTCGCCTTTCCCTACCCGCAAGCGCCACGCTTCTTTTCTTATCCTCTCGCAGTCTCGCTCTCGAGCCTCGCGTCGCAGCCCTCGTGAGCGTCGGCGTGCGTCCTCTCATCTCCCGGATAAATACACAGGGGGCAAACAGCCCGGTTCTCCTGGCCTTTCCCTTCACACGCACGCACGCTCACTCGCCAAGGGCAGAGGCGGCCGGACGGGGGGCGGCGGCCGGCGGGGGCGCGGCAGAGCGGAGCGGTTCTTCTCCACGCCCTGACGTCTCCCTCTTCCCCGCTCTCCGCAGCCTCGGTGCTCCCTTCTCCCGTTCAGGTGGTGTATGTAGGAGGACGACCAATCTGGCGAACTAGACCCGGGTACGACGAAGTTGCCACCGCCGTCCGCCGGTGCCGGCCGTTTCTTCCTTTGTCCGTGGTTGCGGTTTCGACGGTGGTTTTGTTTCGCGTAGATTAATCGCTGTGTTGTCGAAAGATTCGGGCGTTTCTTGCTGCCTCTAGGTTCTTGTTGGGTCCATAGTGATTGGTGGATGGTTGTACGGATTGGAATCTGAGGTTTGGTTTTCGCGGCGTCAATGCCTGGATTCATTCCAGCATTTATTGTTGGGATCTCGAGTTTCACCTTTCCGACGCGCCAAAAACACAAACTTTGTGTGCACCGGCCACCAGGGCCCGTCTCCGAGATATATAGGTTATGGAAAGGATGCTCCTTAAAGAAGAACACAAAACGATTGTGGAACCGATATCTGCTTTGAGTTTTTTCGTTGGCAAGACGAGAACTTGGGAGTTTCTTGAGGGGAATTTTCACATGAACCTGGTGTACTATACAAGTACACCATATATTTTCCCGATGTAGTACAATAGGGCCTGCTGCAGTCCTGATTCTGGTATTTTGTCTTAGATTTGTTTAGGGGTAGGATTTTTTGGAGGGGTATTCTGTCTGAGAGATGGCGCGGGCAGATACAAACTTTCTGGCAGCCACAGTCATCACAGAACGAGCACCTATGAGATGGGGATGGGGAGCTACCTGACCATGGGTGATGGCCTGGTAGGGTGAGAATGGGTGTGACCTGGTGGGGGACCATGTTAGCGCCATTAGGGGTACAAGGATTCAGGGGACGACTTTGGCTTTCTCATCCCCAACCACAGAAACTGGGAGGAAGGTTTGCCGGTCCAGTGTTGGGGCACCAGGTGAGCGCCATTAGGGGTACATGGTTCAAGGGACGAGTTTGGCTTTCTCCTCCCCAACCACAGAAACTGGGAGGAAGGTTTGCTGTTCCAGTGTTGGGGCACCAGGTGAGCGCCATTAGGGGTACCGGGTTCAGGGACGAGTTTGGCTTTCTCCTCCCCAGCCCCAGAAACTGGGAGGAAGGTTTGCCAGTCCAGCGTTGGGGTGCCACAGGGCTTTCTAGTGGGGTTTGGTGGTACTAATAACCCCGTTAACCATGTGTCTCTTTCTATCCTTAACTATTCTCTTGAACTATGTGAAGACACCTTTTCTTGATTTACCGATCATTCACCATTGGGGTTACACTTGATTGTGCAGGAGCCTTGTTTACTGAAGCAGCTTAGTTCCTGTTCCTGTCATGGGTATGGAACATTTCATGAGTTCTGCAAACCCTTCAGCAGGTTCAAACTATGCTTCGCTGTACATAATATAGTTCCATTTTAGGGGTAACTTACACAAACTGCGACTAAGACCCAGCTTACCTCTTATAAAAAGGTTTTGCATTGTATGGAAATGAAGCAACAGAGGAAATGAAAAGGTTACAAGGTCTAAGAGCAGAAACACTGATGGAAACCTACCAAAGCACAGAAAGCGGAGATGTCGCGATCAGGTGTCCAATACCATGCAAAAGCAGCAGGTACAATCCAGCTCTCTGATCTGGTCTGGAAGTTCTGTTACTATTGTACTTCTAAATTTTTGCACAAACAGTCATACACTTTGCATGTTCTGATGTTTTCTTGTACTGATGCTCATGAGTCAAGGCGGTATAGGGAACATGACTTGAGAGCTGCACAAGATCTTTCTGAATTCATTCTGAGCAAGGTTCCTTTCTTCTTCCATCAAACTACTACCTGTATTCTGATGTTTCTCAAAATGTGCTTCCACTTCCATTTAATTTATCGCCTTTATTAAAAATTACTTTTTTTTCTTCTCTTTTCTTGAGGTGATTTTGTTGCAAATTTATAGCACATTTAAACTGGAATTTACTTGGAACTGAACTAATGCTTCTGTTGTGGGACTATGCAATCTGCAGGCTTCACCTCCATACTTTATGGGATCTCCACCAGTTCGTGCAACCAATCCTCTTGTTCATGATGCACAATTCTGTGCGTGGAAAGTGCACAATGTAGATCAGACGTTAGGAATTCCTATACCAGCCAAGAGTAACAATGCTCGCTACTGTGCAAGAAAAGAATCTTTTACGAACGCTTGAAGCTACATTTATCAACTCATGACCGTTCAGCGATGTCGTAGTCGTATCTCTGCTTCTCTCAGCAAGGCTAACTTGTATATATGAGTTGCTGCCCTTTTGAAGGTGTCAGGTGTCTTATTTGAGTGTTTAGAGTATCTCATTGGCAGTGCTGTAAATATCTTTTTGCTTGGTAATTTTTGTTAGTGGAGCTAGTTTTGGTGAATAAGTACTGGTATAAACTTTGTTGTTGAGTAATGAGATAACCTGAATGAAAATGTTTGCCTTTCTTCAGTTTCTGGTTGCCAATGTGTTGGATGTGCACGTGAATGTTTAGAGCCTTTGATCTTTTGTGCTGGATCTGCTGACAAACATTGCAAAGTGTAGCTGAATGCATCAATGAACATTGCATAAGACCATAGAGAAATTCGTGCATGTTTACACTACAATCAGTTATGTAAAAAAATTACTTCCATCTCCTACTGATAAGATGGTTCTTTCTGAGTGAATCAAGAGCCTCCTATTTTACTTGTCTTCTGTACGTATTGTTTGGTCTTCTCTGCCGGTTGAATTGCTGATCCTTCTTTTGATTTCCAACATCAAACTTCAGTGGTACTGTCTGCCTGATGTATGAGGCCCCTGGGAAATTTCTCCTTTCCTTTGCAAGTGACCGAAGTTCCGGTAACCAGTATGCAACGTATTCCCCTTCAGGATCATATGACTTTGCCTGCAGATGGATGTTCATGCACGGTATTGCTATAGTTACAAACTAACATGCTGTGAAATTAACTTCTTGGTGTTTTGAAGTGATCAGTTGATTCATAAAACGTACAATTTCATATTGCTGTGGCAATATATCCTAAGATTCGGCTCATTACGGTAGTGATTTTTCAGGTAAGAGAGTTCAGTCTGGTCAAATACTTACTTGCTTCGGGATACTGAAGTATCGATCTTCTCTTGGATCATTGCCAACTCCTGTCAGAGTACAGCAGAAACATTTCATTCAGTTCCAGTCTACAAGGATATGTAAGCGACCTTTGTAGTTTTCTTGAATTTATTTTCTTTGGTCATATTGTTCTATCCAGTATTTAAAGGATCAGTAAAGACACAACTAACCTGCTCCATATGTCCAATTGCCATAATTTGAAGCTGGGTCATAATCCAATAAGCATGTCTCGAACCATTCGGCTCCCATTCGCCAATCAATACCCATATCTCGGACAAGAAATGAGCAGGCAATCTGCAGATAGGCAGTGATTGAGAGATGAATAATTGGGAATAGATGCCCTGCAGTGTTAGCCCTCTGCTGTCTTTTCTGCTTATGTGGTCAGATGTAGAAGGATACCTGACGACCACGGTTGGACATGAAACCGGTGGCTGAAAGCTCCCTCATGTTGGCATCAATAAGAGGATATCTGGAATTTACCATGACTGAATTCAGAAGGCACAAGAACAATGGCTCCAGATTTCAGAAGAATAAAGTCGAGTAATACCATACCCAGTTCGACCATCTCTCCATGATTCAAACAGTGCTTGGTCCTGACTCCACTTTGATACTACTTTCCTCGGACCTTCTACAATAATAGTTTGCAGCCAGATTATACCTTACCAGCCAAAATGGACATGTTTCCCAAATGGCATAGTTGTGCATTATTTTCATCATAAAAGGTTTTTTTATACAAAACCTAAGGGTATGAGAGACAGCACCATATTTGGTCCTTACCCAGGTGAAATATGGCATTCCCATATTTTGCTGATAGAAATCTGAAGTAGTCTCTCCATATCAACTCAAATAAAACCCTGAAGCCATTGACTTATCAGGAAAAGGCACTTCACTCCATATGAATGGGAATACACCTTACAAACTAGTTCAGCATGAAACTAGGGTACAAACATATATTCCATGGGGGACTTTAGCTCGAACTCGAGCCTGCAAGGAGTACAACTTATGAGAAGGCACACTAACCAATATGTAGAATCATTTGCCACTCTTTGCTTCTCATATCTCTTCACCTGCATCATAAAGGACATATAGCAAATTGTGTTAGGCAAAGCTAACGAGCTCTGCAGTTAATGAGAAATTCTTTACCTCTTCGCAAATATAACGTGGCGAAAGACTGCCAGAAGCAAGCCAAGGAGAGAACTTTGTGGAGTAGTCTGGACCTAACATGCCATTCCTAGTCACCTTGTAGTCTTTCAACTGATCCTTCTTCCAGAAGTACTCATGTACTCTACCAAGAGCTGCATTCTCTCCTCCTATGAAATACATTCCTTTCTCAGACTGCAAGGAGAAGAAAACAGTACAGATTAAAACTAGAACTAGTGAAGCACCTGACTAAAGCACAACTAGCTGCAACTAAACCTGCCTTTGTAACACTCAGGCCTAATGACTCCAGTGTTGGTATTGTCCCCCCTCCTCCAATTTCATCTATGCTGGAACTAGGGAGCGGACCAAGCGACGGTGGCAACTTGGTGCAGTTCCTAACTGAAGACTTCGATTCAACTGCCTGGCAAAAAGCACTGCTTCAGCATTAAGTCATTAACCATTACGCCTGCAAAAAGGCCTAGAATTTGCAAAGAAAATCCCGACCTTTCTGAACTGTGTGTACACGTCTGGCAAGTTGTTAACTGGGAACGGGAGGTCATCAACGTGGTACATTGTTGCTCCCCAGATGAGCTGCAACCTGGGGTTCAGAGGTTTCTTCGGGACAGATGCTCCTCCTTTAGCAATCTGAACTTGCTCCAAGCCTTTGCTCACGAGGCGTTCGACAAGGAGCTCTTCGCTACAGGTTTCCTTATGAGCATAAATCTGGAGATAGATAAAGATCCATAATTCAACTATACTAACATAAGTTGAGAGATAAGATTGTGCAGAAGGGGACCTACTGTATGTGCACTGACAGCCTTTGCAATTGAAGGAAGTATCTCTTCAGGCTTGCCATGCCGGACTAGCAAATCGAGGCCCTTTTTCCTCAGACTCTGCTTCAGGTCTCCTAAACACTCTATCAAGAACTGCGCCCTCAATGCTGAATAGGTGATTTAAGTTTCACCAAACACAACAAATAGACGTAAATCATCAATATTTTCTAATCAGGCAACTTGCAGTTGGCTCTACGATGACAAAGAATCAGCATTTTCCTAAGCGATCGCAAATCCCTGATGCAGCAGCAACGAACAAAATGCAGAATCTCTAGCTCCTCACCTCCCATCTTGGGGAACCCAAAATAATGCGTGCTCCCCGAAAAGATCCGTGGATCGACGCAGTACACCGGCAGGACCGCCTCGGAAGCCGCCCATGCGCGCAGAAGCGCCTCGTTATCAAGAACTCGGAGGTCGTTCCTGAACCACACGACGGCCACCCCGGCGCCGCCTCTCCTCAAGCTCGGCGACGTGTACCTCTGGAAGGCATCGTCTGCCACTGCGCAGGCCTCGTCAGTGCCGAGGGAAGGCACCGGCACCGCCGCACCGCGCACCAAACGGGAAGAGGAGCTCGATGGGGCGGCGCTCATGGCGAGGAAGCGACGATTGGAGGGTGGGCTAGTGAGGAGGAGGAATCGAGGACGGAGAGGGGAAGAGGAGATGTAGTGGAGCATTTCTTGATTGGACTGGCAGTTGAGAGTTTTGAGAAGTGAGGGGGTGATTTGGAAAGTTGGAAGGGGAAGGTGGAGGGAAGAGCGGAGAATAGTGCCACGTGTCCGTGTTCGACTGGTGCTACGTGGCCTGATGTGGGCCTGTGGAAATAGGATGTGGATATTGTAGGCCTGGGTAGAATTAAGACGGATGGGCCCATCATCCACATGTCAGTGTCTCATCTTGGAGATTGAAAATGAACTAGTATCTCTTAATAAAATATAAATATTATGTTTTGTGATTCTATATTAGCTGCGGCTCAAAAGCGCTTACTTTGCTCAAATAAGGTTTTGCTATGGTTTACCATAGACCATTGATTTAGATGTTAATTATCACATATTACCTAACAAGAGGTAATAGGAAAAATAAGAAATATCTTCCTAAATAAATATATCTAAGAGCATCTCTAAGGGCCGTTTAGATCCCTTCATTTTGGAGGAATTGAAATATACTTAATGGATTAGACTATTTGGCTTGAAATTTGACATTCCATAACTTTTTCAAACTCACAAATAAGCCTATCTCAAATTCATAGGACGGAAGATGGAAATGGATTCTATAGATCACTGTGCTATAATACTACTCTCTAACTTATAGCACACTCTTCAACTCACTTCCCTACAATAGAAATGCAACATATAAGTATGTTCCTTATATGTCTAACAATAAATATATAAATATATTTCATATACAACTATATTAGTTTAATTAATCGATGTCTAAATTGTAATTATTAGAATAAATTCAATTCCAAGAATCCAAACGGGCCCTAAGAGTCTTTCTAAAATTCATTCACTAAATCATCATATAGAGGGCCATTTGCATGATAATCGCTTTCTATATCTTTTTACTCTCCAACAGTTTTTCTATATCTTATATGCACTCTAGAGAGCCATTCTCGTTTTCTATCTTTGGTTAGCGAGAAATCCGAATAGAAGATGGCTATATTTGGATAATTAATTAAAGAAGTTGTTGAGGGTATTTTTTCACAAAATCTCTGTTCGTAACAATTAGAAAAGATACAATGAATCTCTTAGAGTTGCTCTAATATATATGTATCCCCTCCACTCCAAATTATAAGTTATTCTGGCTTTTTTAAGATATATAACTTTTATTATGTATATAGATATAATATATCTAAGTGTATAACAAAATTTATGTACCTAAAAAAGATAAACAAATGGACCCATCATCCACGTGTCAGTGTCTCGTCTTGGAGATGGAAAATGTACTGTACTAGTATATCTCCTCTCCTAAAATATAAATATTATGTTTTGGAATTCCATTAGCAGCAGCTCAAATACACTTACTTTGCTGAAAAATTAATCACAGTGAAAATTAAGAAATGCGAACACCTAATTCAGTAGATTCCATGATAAAAGATTTAATATGTGACAAAATTAAGACTGCACTTGTGGTACATCTGTTGTGATCTCTGTCTACAAAGAATGTATCATATAATGACAGTATAACATTCTGACAAAAAAACTGTTCTTCAAGAAGAAAGAACTAATGAGTTGGGAGTTGGGTGGAAGACTATGGAGACATACATTGAACACGACAAATTACTATGAGGGCAGTGTCATTCTATAAACATTGCTGTGGCCGTTTTACCGAGTACTGAGCTCCAAGCCATCACAGTTGTTGCAGTTGTACCGGTATCTTTGGGCTCAGATCCTAATAAGTACGGACTTCACAATTTACATACAAACAGGGGAAAAAAGCTTGTGGGATTTGACAGCACAAGGCAAAGAATCAGGTTGGACTCAAACAGATGTATAACTGGTAACTAGCTTCAGTAGGTTGTCAAGTGCTTCAGGATTAAACTTCCTAGCGAAAAGATAGCACGGTCTCTTTGATCCATTCCACAAACACGGCTGCTGCATCACAAGTTTCTGCAATATGGGGAAAAACAGCACACCAGCATTCAATGGTTGTTGAGATGCGTTGAAGCTGGAAATTTCATTGCTTCATGGATGCGAAATACAATTCACGAGTTTGCTTATAATCCATAATTAAGTTCATGAAATAATTTATTTATTGTTCTTCAAAAGTCAATAATGACGGCAGATCTTTGTGCTTACCTTGTCATCACTTGTTACATGGAAGATCTCACCAATTGCCTGCAAAATGGTAATGCACATCAGTGTATGCACATAAAAATCATATGGTAGGCGAGAACAAATTAAGCAGCTAGGAAACATACTGTAATATTCTTCAAGAGATCATAGGTGACATCATCAGCGCTATATGACCTTGGATGCCATTTTCCCTCAGACCAATCCACATTTGTAACAGACCAATTAGAGATTCCACCAGGATCTACCATCTAAAGTCAAGGAAATGAATTAGCAAGCGCCCAACTAAATAAAGGCTAAATGTTATTTCAATAGATAGTGAATACCGACATTGAACAGGGTTGGCAAATAATGCTCATCTGCAATACAGTTGCGCCCTTCCGCTGGCTGTAGATCATGGGAGAAAAAGGTAATTCCCTTTGCAACAAATGTGCTTACTAGAAAAACATAAGTGAAAACTGGAAATCATGGCCATTGGTTCAGACTTGAGAAACACTAATTTGAATGTATGCCCCTCTTAAGCTTCACATATTTATCAATGACCCAGCATGTATTCAATTATTTCTTCGGTTCCTTCATACTTAGATTCTGAGGCATTGTATGGATTGGTTGAAGTCCATTTCGCATTTTGAATTGTGTTTTTTTTTAGAGATAAATGCACTGTAGGTCCATCAACTTTTTGTGCTGTGTCATTCAGGTCCATTAACTCTGAAAGTGCAGGTTTGAGTACATGAACTTTTAAGTTGTGCCATTTAGGTCCAAATCTGTTCGTTTAGGGATTAGATCCTACGTGGCAATGCATGACAGCAGCCACCATGTCCATAGGTCATGTGAGCAGCACATGAAGTCCCTTTGCCAATCGTTTTTTTGCCGATAGCCCCCTATGCTTTCCATTCCCTCACTCTTCACCCCTTCCTCTCCCTCCGCTGGATCCGTCATCCGTGCGACGATGATTGATGCAATTATATGCAAAGCACACGTACGTACGCGGTACGCGTCCGCCGCCCCGATCATGTCCGGCGAGCAAAGGCAGCTGGTTCGTGCTCCGGTACACGCTTCCCAACCGCCGGGATCGCGTGATCGACAGGCGACAGCCTCGCGCCCTAGACCCGGCGAACTGCTGCAAGGACGACGTAACCACTACCGTCACCGCTCCCTCATATGGGCCTTCTTGAGCGGCCTCAAGGAATCCAAGTAGCGTCGCCAGTCAGTAGGCTCTGAGAGCACCGTCGTCACCACACAACAAGTTACAAGAGTAGTGACCACCTGATCCAAAAGCAAAAAGGCCGGAGACAAAAATCCAAGCGTCGGAGCATGGACATGGGGAGGCGCCTTGGGCTGGCCCGCGTGCCAGCAGTGGCGACCACGATGGTGGTCATGCTGTCGCTGAGCTCGTCCTTGTGCGTGTCGGCGGCGGCGAGGGCGTCGCCGGGACGGCTGGCGCTGTGGCGGAGCAGCAGCGGCACCCGGTGGTGCTGATCCCGGGCGCAGGCGCAACCAGCTAGAGGCGCGGCTGACGGAGGACTACAAGCCGTCCAGCCTGGTGTGCCGGGTGTGGCCACTCGTGCGCGGCCGCGGCGGCTGGTTCCGCCTCTGGTTCGACCCCTCCATGCTGGTCGCGCCGCTCACCAGGTGCTTCGTCGAGCGGATGACGCTCTCCTATGACGCCGACGCCGACAACTACCGCAACGCGCCCGGCGTCGAGACCAGGGTCTCCGACTTCGGCTCCACCTCCACCCTCCGCTACCTCGAGTCCTCGGCCCCAACCTCAAGTAGGAGTACTCCGATAAGCATTTCCCATTCTCACAGTTGACGCGTCGGTGACGTGACGTGACGTGATGATGAACACTTTGACGCGTGCTGTGCAGGCTCCTGACGGGGTACATGAACACTCTGGCGACCACGCTGGAGGAGAAGGCCGGCTACGAGGAGGGCCGCGACCTGTTCGGCGCGCCGTACGACTTCCGATACGGGCTGGCTGGGTCGGGGCACCCGTCGCAGGTGGGCAGCGCGTACCTGCAGCGGCTCAGGCTGCTGGTGGAGTCGGCGTGCGCGGCCAACGGCGGGTGGCCCGCGATCCTGGTGGCGCACGGCCTGGGAGGCCTGTTCACGCTGCAGCTGCTGGCGCGCAGCCCGCCGCAGTGGCGCGCGGCGCACGTGCGGCGCCTCGTAATGCTCTCCACGCCGTGGGGCGGGTCGGTGCAGGAGATGCTCACCTTTGCCTCCGGCAACACGCTCGGGGTGCCCTACGTCGACGCGCCCCTCATCCGCGACGAGCAGCGGACCGCCGAAAGCAACCTGTGGCTGCTGCCGACGCCCAAGGTGTTCGGCAACACCACGCTGGTGGTGTCGCGGAGCCACAACCGCTCCTACTCCGCCAAGAACATGACGCAGCTCCTCCGGGACATCGGCTTCGAGGAAGGCGTGGAGCCGTACCGCGCGCGGATACGCCCGCTCGTCGAGGCCCTGCTGGAGCCCGGCGTGCCCGTCACGTGCCTGGTGGGCACCGGCGTCCACACGGTGGAGAGCCTCGTGTACGGCGACGGCGGCTTCGACGAGGACCCCGAGGAGGTGGTCTACGGCGACGGGGACGGGACGGTGAACCTGGCCAGCCTCATGGGCCCGATTAAGGCGTGGTCCGACTCGCCCACGCAGGTCATCGAGATGGAAGGGAGAGGAAGGGGTGAAGAGTGAAGGAATGGAAAGTATAGGGGGCTATCGGCAAAAAAACGATTGGCAAAGGGCCCTCACGTGCTGCTCACATGACCTATGGACACGGTGGCTGCTGTCATGCATTGCCACGTAGGATCTAATCCCTAAACGGACAGATTTGGACCTAAACGGCACAAATTAAAAGTTCATGTACTCAAACCTGCACTTTCAGAGTTAATGGACCTGAATGACATAGCACAAAAAGTTGATGGACCTACAGTGCATTTATCTCTTTTTTTTATGTTACTACCATATCCAAACAGGGTTTTAGAGATAGTTGTCAAATTTCTGCACTGAAGTTTCACTACAACAAGATTATACTTCATATTGAAAAATGTATATTGATCTTACTGCCAACCTTACATCAAACAAAGTAACAGACATAAATTAATATTTGAGCACATATCTAAATTAAGTCATTGAAGGGCAGTGGTGAGAGCTGTCTCACTGAGTCACCAGGTCGTGGGTTCAAAGCAGCCTCTCCGCAGATTTACGGGGGGAAGGCTTGCCTCGGTTTTTCCCTTCCCTAGACCCTACTCATGTGGGAGCCTCCGGCACTGGATCTGCCCTTTATATCTAAATTAAGTCATTGTTGTATTCTATGCATAACTCCGCCTATGTTGTCTCAACATAGCAGGTCCCAAGCCCTGGTAAAGGAGGAGGGTTATGATAGGCGTGGCGAGCCAACGTTAAATCTAGCCATTCTAATAGAGATGAAACCCGAAAAAAAAACATTGGGGCGTAACCCTCTTAGCGAACCCGAGTATGGTGTTAAATGGGCAAGGGCCGGGTCGGCACCCCCTTGGTGACGCGCCGTGTCACGATCTGGGCATGGTGTCAAGTGAGCAAGGATCGGGTCGTCGCTTCCTTAGTGGCGCGCTACATCGGCGCCTGGGTGTAGTGAAAAATGAGCAAGGGTCTTCACATCTGAGTCGACGGGTGCGAAGGGTAAGGAAGCTAGTCAACCCAAATAGGATCCGTTTAGGTAATTGGACTGTAGGGTCGCTTACAGGTAAGTTAAGAGAATTAGTTGATACCGTGACTAGGAGGCGTGTAAATATATTATGTGTTCAAGAGACTAAATGGAAGGGTCAGAAGGCGAAGGAGGTGGACAATACATGTTTCAAGCTTTGGTACACAGGGACAGTCGCGAATACAAATGGAGTAGGAGTTTTGATTGATAAGAGCCTCAAGAATGGTGTGGTGGGAGTGAGAAGGCAAGGAGATAGGATTATCTTAGTCAAGCTTGTCGTTGGTGATATGGTCTTGAACGTAATTAGTGCGTATGCCCCCCAAGTAGGTCTCGACGAGAGTACTAAGGGACAGTTCTGGAAAGACTTAGATGGCCTGATTAGAGCTGTACCAAGTAGTGAGAAGCTTTTTATAGGAGGAGGTCTTAATGGGCATGTAGATACTACAAGCGCAGGTTTCGAGGCAGTTCATGGAGGTTTTGGGTATGGTAATAGGAATCAGGAGGGGGAGGAAGTTTTGGACTTCGCGGTAGCTTTTGACCTGATGATAGCCAACACTTTTTTTAGAAAGAGAGAATCTCATCTAGTGACCTTCAGTAGCGGACAACACTCTAGCCAGATTGACTTTGTCCTCGCAAGAAGAAAGGACAAACGAGCATGCTTGGGTTGCAAGGTGATACCAGGGGAGTGTTGTTTCTCAACATAAGCTTTTGGTGGCAGACTTACGTTTTCAGGTGCGTGCCCGTAGGGATAAACAAGCTAAGATTGAAAGAATAAAGTGGTGAAAACTGAAAGGGAAGACGTCAGAGATATTCAAGGAAATGGTTATCAAAGAGGGCTCTTGGAAGGAAGAAGGGGACATAAATAACATATGGGAGAAGATGGTAACCAACATTCGGAAGATGGCCTCAAAGGTGTGTGGAGTAACCAAAGGAAGTGGAGACAAGGCTAAAGATACTTGGTGGTGGAACGAGGAAGTCCAAAGGGCTATTAAGGAGAAGAAAAAATGCTATAGACGCTTGTACCATGACAGGGGTGTGGACAACATAGAGAAGTACAAGGTGGCAAAGAAGACTGCAAAGCGAGCTGTAAGTGTGGCAAAGGGTAGAGCGTGAGGATCTTTACCAACATTTGAGTACGAAGGAAGGTGAGAAGGACATTTATAGGATGGCTAGGGTTCGTGAGAGAAAGACAAGGGACTTCAACCAAGTTAAGTGCATTAAGGATGAAAGGGAGTATCTCTTGATGAATGAGGATGAGATCCAACATCAATGGCAAGAGTATTTTGACAAATTGTTCAATGGTGAGAATACGGGCACAACCTTTCAGTTGGATGACTCTTTTGATGACACCAATAGGCGCTTTGTGCTGAGAATCCAAGAATCTGAGGCGTTGAAAAGGATGAAAGGTGGTAAGGCGATGGGACCGGATGGTATCCCAATCGAGGTGTGGAGATGCCCCGGGGATATAGCTATAGTATGGCTAACCAAGCTGTTCAACCATATTTTTCGATCGAACAAGATGCCTGACGAGTGGAGGAGAAGTATATTGGTACCGATCTACAAGAATAAGGAGATATTCAAAGTTGTACTAATTACCAAGAAATTAAATTGATGAGCCATACTATGAAGCTATGGAAGAGAGTTATCGAGCATCGCTTGAGAGCAATAACACGGGTCTCTATGAACCAATTTGGTTTCATACCCGGAAGATCAACCATGAAAGCCATTTTCTTAATAAGACAAGTTATAAAGCGGTATAGGGAGAAGAAGAAGGACCTACACATGGTTTTTATTGACTTGGAGAAGGCTTCTGATAAAATACTAAGGAATGTTACGTGGTGGGCTTTGGACAAACATAAAGTCCCAACGAAGTACGTCGGGCTCATTAAAGGCATGTACAACAATGTTGTGACTAGTGTTCGAACAAGTGATGGAGACACGGATGACTTCCCGATTAGGATAGGACTACATCGAGGGTCAGCTTTGAGCTCTTATCTATTTGTCTTAGTGATGGATGAGGTCACAAGGGACATACAAGGGGACATCCCTTAGTGTATGCTTTTCGCAGACGATGCAATGCTAGTTGATGAAAGCCGGACATGAATGAATCAGAAACTGGAGTTATGGCGGGAGACTTTGGAGTCCAAAGGTTTTAGACTCAGTAGAACTAAAACTGAGTATACGAGATGTGACTTCGGCACTACTACTCGGGAGGAGAAAGATATTAGTTTGGAAGATCAAATAGTGCCTAGGAAGGATACCTTTTGATATTTAGGATCAATTCTACAGAGAGACGGGGATATTGATGAAGATGTTAGCCATAGAATCAAAGCAGGGTGGATGAAGTGGCATCAAGCATCTGGTGTCCTATGTGACAAAAGGGTACCACAGAAGCTAAAAGGCAAGTTTTATAGGACGACGATTAGACCTGCTATGTTGTATGGTGCAAAATGTTGGCCTACAAAAAGACGACATATTCAACAGACAAGTGTCGCGGAAATGCGTATGTTGCGTTGGATTTGCGGTCATACAAGAAGGGATCGAGTTCGGAACGATGATATACGTGATAGATTAGGGGTAGCACCAATTGAAGAAAAGCTTGTCCAACACCGGTTGAGATGGTTTGGACATGTCCAACGGAGACCTCCAGAGGCACCGGTGCGTAGTGGAATCCTAAGCCAGGATAGTAATGTGAAGAGAGGCAGAGGAAGACCGAAGTTGACTTGGGTAGAGACAATAAAAGGAGACTTAAAAGGATAGAATATACCCAAAGACTTAGCCTTAGATAGGAGTGCTTGGAAAACAGTTATTCACGTGCTTGAACCTTGATTGCTTCTGCTGAGTTTCAACTCTAGCCTATCCCAACTTGTTTGGGACTTAAAAGGCTTTATTGTTGTTGTTGTTGTATTCTATGCATGTTTTCTACTAAGATAAGATACTTGGTATCCAGTTTTACTGTACCAACTCGATGTAATGATTGTGAATTAATAAAATCCTTCCTTTGTCTAAGATAAATAAATATACCTTGCAGTATAGCTTGAACTTCTTGTAGTACAGGCTGTCAGCCAGAATCATTAAAGCATGTCTCCTCGTAACTGCAAACCACTAGAACAAGAACAGACAAAGGACTTAAATTAGATTTCCGCTCAGCTATCCATGTAAAGTGTTCATCGAATGATATACCACCAATAGAGTTTGATAACAGCAAGTATTTTATATCCTAACAAATTCGTATAGAGAATAACTGTACCTGGGCACCCTTTCTAAAATCCCTCTCGTCTATTTCAGGATACATCTCAGGAGAGTACCTTCCACTGCCATGTGGACCTGGATCCTTGAAACTTATAAGTTGAAAACAAAGGCAGGACAAAAAATCAAAGTGAGTGGATATGAACATCTTCAAGAGAGAAAAAAAGGTTCGCATATCCTATTTTTTCAAAAGGATTTTGAAATATAAGTTTATAGTGTTCTCACCAATCCACGAAGCTAACATTCGTTCCCATCAGGTAGTTATACACATAATCAAATGAATGCAGCGGAACACAGCTGTGAAATAAAGCAAAGATGACTCGGTAATTGAGAACAAAGGATCAAAAAGGGAGTCACCGTAATCAGGGTCCAAACCTGTCAGAAAGCAAGACAAAAATTTGATTATCAACATCTTCCAGTGCATTCGCTAATAGTCTCTTCTCAGCATCAACCATTGAAATCAATCCCCATACTACCTGCATAACAAATACTTACTCTGCTCAACGTTAACAATCTCAAAATTACAGCATAAGCAATATGATAGCCCATTAGCAGAGAAGAATTCCAACTAAAGATACCACTTTATAACGATCCATTCAATTTGCAAGTGGTGGAACAGTAAGTATTCTCAATCCAGATTGCTAGTAGCGATTTTGTTAGAACTGGACCTACTGTTGCAGGTTGTGGGTTTAAAACAGTAATATTCTCAACCCAGAATGCTATCTTTGTTCTTTATCAAGTCACTTTGGTGTGTTCAACTTCAACATGAGTTAAGTCCTATAGTCCTACGCAAAGCATGTAACTACTGTTTGGCTTTTCACACAAAAACTACTGTAACTACTGTTTGGTTAATTGCTATTGCTGATTATTGCTACAATGGAGTAAAATCCTAGTTCAAAAGAAGTGTCTGATGGCACCCAAGGTCAACCACTTGTACATTCTTCATTCATTGTTTGACCAGAGGGAGGGGTATTTTCTTTTTTTTTTAGACAAAAGGTTTGGAAATATAATGGATTGAGTTTACAAGATGAACCCCTGATAAAGCAGATATATTTAAGACAAAAGCGTTAAATCCAAATGTATGAAACACAGACGAAAATGCAATTATGATATGCTGTGGTCCTTTCCAGATGTGTCGGGGTTCGCTGTGTGTAGGTGGCTGCGTTCTGGGGCCTCTGGCTAATGCCCACCATGGGAAGTGGGAGCTGATGGTCATTCTTGCGACAAGCTTGGCAACGATGATGCATGGTGGGTTCCGTCGGTTGCCTGTTGCTGTTGTACACTTGTTTGTTGGTAGGTTGCTTAGGGTTACTTGTCCAGGCTACCATGTTCAGGTTTTTCGCCCAGTTTTCCTCAATAAACCACGTGTTTGTAAGGTTTTTGGGCCTAGTTTCCCCCATAAACTAGGTCAATTCTTTTCTACCAATTCGGAGTTGCTTTGGAAAAAATGAAACACAGACGAAAATTATTACTGCGTCACTGTGAATATCCCGACCAGCAAACAAAGAACTAGTATGAACCGGCTTTTCACGTGATGCGTGCACATAGATGGAGTATCTTCCCTCATGTCCCTGTTCAAAGAAGGCACAGTGATTCAATTTTCTTTAAAAGTCACATGAATCATATATGAGATGGGAAGTATTACATCACATAAACACAGAGGTTTTTTTTTTTTTTGAATCTAAACACAGAGGGTTAGTACCAACAAGGGAGGAGATTACAGTGAGTACTGGCTACTACTTGCTACAAATCTTACCGGCTTTGGCCCCTATATGGTGAAAACATAGGCTTAACATATTTATACAGATAAAACAACCTATTCACTAATGAAGGTTCATAGGCTTAATCTATTTATACAGGCTACTACTTGCTAGGAGCATTGTTACCTCTATCAAATGAAGGTTCATAGGGGAATCAACATGTTGGCCCAATGTTATATACTCATATTTCAATAATACATACTACAAACAAGTAAGTATATCCACTAAATTGTTTCTCTGGAACCAACCTTGGTGTCGTTATACATTTGAAAGACTTATGATTTCTTGCAGTTTAAGGAAACAGAAAGACCCTTGAAAAGCTTATACTCCTTAAGTGGCACAAAAACAACAAGTACATCTTAAGTGGCACAAAGACAACAAGTACATTTTGACCAACCTGTAAAAACTTCTCCCACAATTTCTCAAAGGGCAATGAACCTGGTGTCAAGAACATAAGGGCGATCTTTGGATTTTTTGACACAGGCATGGGCATTGAAAGGATATCCCTAATAACTACAGATGAAATAATCTCCTCGTCAGTCCGCTCCCGACGGCCCATGGAAGGGAGCCAATCCTTGAAATTCGTACATACACTTGAAGCAGAGAGGTAGCACTTAGAGAAGCGCCGCGGTGGGAAGACGTAAGCCCCAATCAACACGATGCAAACCATAGACAAGAGCACGATTATCCACATGGGCTTCTTGGCTGTAGCCCGGTGGCGTTGAGGCATCATGACAGTCATATCCTTGCTATCCCGCTGTACACTTTATGGTACTTTTATCTCATCTCCATCTTTAGATCATCTATAAAGCTCGTTCCTCACCATCAAACTGGGCAATTCAGCTGCTACACCAGGGCCTGAAGAACTTTCAGGCAATGATTTTTCCCTGCAGTTGCAATCCAAGGGAAACAAAGTGTTAATACATGGATCCATCCAAATGATTCAAAAACACCCAAGAATGCTCCTATATATGCTTTTATAGTGACACATTCAAGTCAACTCACTAAGATTTGTCCCTACAATTCTACTACAACCGAGCAGTCCACCCCAGTAATTTGGAGGTTGTTCTAGTACATATTGTGATGCACTAACTAGCATGCGATTCAGTCACGATCTGTTCTGGGAATTGTGATGCAAGCTACTAACATTGAGCGAGCACCACTTTATCCAAAGCTTCCTAAGTTGGCCGAGCAATCCAGAAAATGTGCCGAGGTAGGTGATCTACAATGTCCAAAGCAGGCGATTTGCACAAAGAAGACAGCGGCCGAGTCCACGGCGGCGGCTGGCGAAAAGTCAAGCTCTGACCAAACCAAACCAAACAGCCCCTTCCCATCCGCGTTACCAGGTCGATCCGGTCAGCGCCACCCGCAGCAACCAACCCCTACGGCCCAAACCCAAGCTAAATCACAGCCGCCAGCACCGGAAATTACTTCTTACTCCACGTAAAAATCGAAGCTTTACACCCAAAACAGCGCACTCCAAATCGCTCGGAAACCTCCAGCTTTCACGCAACCGAGCCCAATGCAGGGAGCAGCCACGCAGGGCATAGTTAGAAAGTAGAAACACAGCATGAATGGCACGAACCTGGTAAGGGATTTGGAGAGCGAGAGGAGAAGAGCGCTGCGAGGAGGGTTTCACCGCCTGGAGCTCGCTGTCTCCGCCCGCCGGGGATCTGGAGGCTGCGGAGATCGATCGGATTTGGAGGGCGCAGGCAGGTGGAGCTGAGGCGACGAGGCCACGAGGGAGCGGGATAAAGAAAAGGATTAGTTAAGCTAGATGTGTTTATGCTCAATGGGTTGGGTTAGAGGTGGAAGCTTGGCTGGTCTTGGCTATTGCTGCTTGCTTCTTGTGGTGGCTGATGATGGGTTTCCAATTGGAGGCAGGAGGAACGAAAAGAGAGAGGAGGGGAAGTGTTGGGGCTGAGAAAATTTGGATTAAAGTAGCGTTTGGGCGTGTGCTTTTGCGCCTGGGACCTCGTAAAACTTTATCTTTGTGAGCTCCGGTGGAATCAGAAATTTCTTTCCGAGCTCCGGTGGGATTAGAAATTGACAAATTGTGCTCCTCTTCTGATTCAGATTTTCTAGATTTGGGCGTTTGCCGAAGACGGATAACTGCATCATCATGGTATTGAATCTAGAGAATAATACTAGTATTTTCACTGTCACATTACATTTTCATAGGTCCACAAAAATTGTTTGTGTGGCGAAAATATCTGGACTTTGTGGACAGGTCATAATAAAAGGGGCCTTTTTTTCTCCATGCATATTCCAAGAAAGTTACTGTGACTGTGAGAGGTTACATAGACTACTTTTTCAAGGTTGATCCTGAAACTTGTCCATTCTTGTTTTCGTGACGGAAACATGCTTTTACTCTCTTCCAGTCTCCAGAAGAAATGAAGAATGTCGCCCTCGAATTGTACCTGGAAACTTTCCTTATAGAATCCGAAAGAGGAATACCTTTGCTTAAATACTCAACTTGCTGTACCTTTGGTAGAAAAGTACATGTGCTGGCTACAATACAAGCGATGAGTACGAAGATTGCAGGCACCGAAGAATATTCGCACGACGCCAAAGAGAAGAACCTTTGACCACTCACGGAGGGAGTCAGGGAGCACGAGAGAACGGAGGGGAAAAAACGGCTGGATCCACCTTGCAGCGACAATAACTTCTAACGGCCAAAAGAGAGAAACTGGATCTGCAGTGCATGGCATCCGGGCACTAACAGAAAACGAAAGCCGTCTGAGGCTGTTCCACTTGCGAGCATGCGTCCATCCCATCCAGCAAGCGAAATTGGATGCGCTAGTGCAGGTATACTAGAGATAAAATTAGGTGGGCTGGCCTTTGGCCATGCATGCTTTCATTCTGTCTCCGGCTCTCCGCCCTCACAGCAGCTTCCGAGAGGATGCCATGCATCGCATGCTTCCAAAGACTGATGATGCAGCAGATATCCCCTTGTCTGGCATATGATTTGTGTACGATCTACCCCTGCTGGTCGGAATCATCATGTGAAACAACGATCTACCCCAAACTATCATCTGACACAATTAGGCTCCGTTCGGTTACATGGGAACAATTCCCAACGAATCAATTTCTTCACAAATTAAGTTCAAAAAAAAATTCTTCACAAATTTGTATAACGCGGGACAGTTCCAGGCGTGGAACAGCCCATTCCGGGAAAACGGAACCGAGCCTTATCCGGATAGATACCAGATATATGCCCGTGCGTTGTACGGAGTAACGAATTTATATCCATATGTATAACGATGTATGTGTCTTATGATTTAGACGAACATATTAACAAATTTTTATCCATATCTGCGACGATGCACATGGCTTGCGATTTAGACAAACATATTAAGAAATGTACAAATTTGATTACATAAAACATATTTTATGATCTTTATGACCAATATTGTGTGGATTTGGTTTTTAGAAACCTAATACAGTTGGTTTTATTTTTTTAATTATTATTTGTGTGTTTTATTATTTTATATTTTTAGAAAATAATAAAAATCTAATATATACTTTTGTATTTGGAACCCTTAACTATCTCTAAATTCTTCAGGTTTTCCTTCTTCTATGTGGACGTGGTAGACTAATGGGCCACATTGTTACGTGCGGGCATGTAGCAAATCACCACGCAAGAGACTTGTCGGCCAGGAGGTCCGTCCGTTCGTCCAAGGGCACGTTGTTCCTTGGTTCCTGCTCTCATAGGAGGGTAGCGGGTTGCAGACGGCGAACACACACGCACGAGGCAAGCGGGGCGTAGATGCACGGGCACATGTGCACGGGCATGCGCTGACGAGCGAGCGGGGCGAGCGTTTGCAGGTGCCCGTCGCCAGCTGGAGCTAGGGCGCATGCGGGCGAGGGAAGCAGAGCACACGGCCAACACGTCGTAGAGTGTGGCGAGCACCACGGGCGCCGCCAGCACCTACTGGCATCGCATCGCCCGCATCCATGGCGAGACGCGTGCTACTGCATATGCGGGACTACACACGACAGCAGGTCGCAGTTGCTTGCCGGCACAGGCTAGAGGTAGGTCGCGCGCGGATAGATTTGATTGATTTTTTTGCCATATATATTTTTTTGGAAACAATTTTTTGGCGTATTTGTTTTTTTTCGTAAACGGGGATGTGGAATATTTTGTTTCTGAAACGGTTTTTGGCGAAATAGCCATATTCATCCTTAAACTTTCATCCAAAGCTCAAATTCGTCCTTCAACTATCAAAATGGTTGGTTTAGTCCTCGAATTTGCAATTTCAGTCCGATTTCATCCTCTGTTACCGTCTTCCACACGGAAGCTCACTCCGTCAGCACAATTCTATTGGGAGACCAAAAAAAGGTGATTGAAGACCTCGCATCCTTGAATCACAGCTTGGCACGGTTGTATTTGCATTCAGCTGGACAATGGGACGATATGTACATAGATCAACAAAGGTTGCGAAAAGAAATATGTAAGCTAATGCATGGTAGGGATGAAAACAGATCGGATCGAAGCTGATAATGGCTTCCCCATATCCTAATCCATTTTTTTATCGGATTCGGAGCGGATCAGATATTATACGGATTCGGATGCGAATATGGAATTTTTAGGATGTCGGAAATGATACGGATTTGGACCGGTGATGGAGCGGAAGCGGACTTTTTTAAGTCGTATAATATGTTCTTATGTGTTGTTTTTTATGATGAGAAACAATTCATTAACCAAAGTCATAAAGCGACAATACAACACGAAATAATCACCATCAATCCACCACTTCGATTTAAGAGCTCACAAAATTAATACAAGTTCTCGGTTTAAATTTAAGAGTATAAAACAAGTGTGTAAAAAATAAATATTCTTAATTTGGCAAAACTTTACCTTCACTCTTTGCCATGTACTAGTCCTCTACTTTAGTAGATGATAATTCTTTCGTCTCCTGTAATTTCAATGTACCAACCTATAGTTGACGAGCTTTGTTTGTGGACTTCAATATAATAATGCGTGTGTCATGGGTCAGGCTGACTTAGTATTCTTGACGCTTGGGCTCCTTAAAATATTCCAATTATCCCATTATAAGTGTCGCGCGTTCAATTATCGGTTAATCCATATCCGTCGGATTTCGCCAATTTCATATCCTACACCGCATCCGCATATAATCGGGTCAGATTTTATCGGTATCCGCATGGATATTAAAAACACTTCTCCATATCCATAAAATTCGAATTCGGAGCGGATCAGAGGATTATCTATACCACTTATGATTTTGCATTGTAAGTGGCTGTAGGCCTGTGGATAATCACGTAGTCATTTTTGAAATCAAATGATTTTTGAAATCTAATTATAGTACCGACTTTCCATGACTTGGTGCCTGATTTCACTGATTCTAAAATGTCTTTCTTTCTATTTTTGAGTGGGCGCCCTCGCATTTTCTTCAGTCTAGGGGCAATGGCTAATATGTCCATAGACTTGCAAAAATCTACAAGTGTGTTGTCTCATCTCAAAGTGTGTTAACGGAGTGAGCAACTGTGACAGACGACGTCAGACAGAGGACGAGATCAAACCAAAATTGCAAATTCAAGGACTAAACCGACCCTTCTGATAGTTGATGGACGAATTTGAGCTTTGGATGAAAGTTCAAGGATGAATATGGCTATTTCGCCATGTTTTTTTTATTGCCATGCAAGAGACTAGTATGTTACGTGCCGCCGGGAGGTCTGTCTGTTCGTCCCACGGCACGTCGTTCTTTCGTTCCCGCTCTCGCAAGGATGGCGAGTGTGGTGCAGACGGCGGCCACACGCGCGCGAGGCTAGCAGGGCGAGCGTTTGCAGGTGCCCGCCGCCGCCGGCACAGGCTGGAGCTAGGGCACACGCGGGCGGGCGAAGCGGAGCACACGACCAACACGTCGTAGAGCGTGGCGAGCACCGCGGCCGCCGCCATCACGTACTGGCATCGCATCGCCACGTCCATGGCGAGACGCGCACTGCTGCGTATGAGGGACTACGCACGACAGCAGGTCGCAGTTGCCTGTCGCCACCGGCATAGGTTGGAGCTAGGTCGCGCGTGCATAGATTTGATTGATATTTTTTTAGTTGTATATATTTTTTGGAAACATTTTTTTGTCGTATTTGTTTTTTTTTTCAAAAAATAGGGATGTAGAAGAGTTTGTTTCTGAAACGTTTTTTTTTGCCGTATATGTTTTTTTTTTCGAAAACGGTGTTTTAACCAAGTTTCTTGTCTTGCTAGAAAAAAAAACAAAAAAGGGGTCAGGCCACGGCTCGGCCAGTCTACTGACGCAAAAGGCCCACGTGGCAGATTCTAGCCCATCAATAGAAGACCTAACGTGGGTTGAACTTTTACATCAGTAATCCTGAGTTTCTTGAACTCAATATCCTTCCACCTTTTCTTTCCCTCTTGCACTTTCCCACCTAGAACCCTTCCCTCTCTTCTATTCTGCTTGGCAACAAAAATAGTCCATTTTTTTTAACGTGGGCGCCGGGCGGAGCGGAGGCGCAGATGATTAGAGCAACTCCAAGAGTATAGGTAAATTTGGATAGGTAAACCGGCTCTCCAAAACAACTTAGCTTGTCGAAGTATGAAAGTTCTGCAGCAGCTTTTCTAAAACCAGCTCGCTATTTGTTTTCTATACATTGAAGTGCAACGGCTTCACTTTGGAGCACACCGTCGAACACCTTCATGGCATGCCTTGCTTCTCGTCGAAGCGTCATGCCTCACTGCCAGAATAGGCCGCCGCCGCAGTGTGCTTGTGCGGGTCGAGCATTCGCGATGGCGATAGCTCCATGTTTGCGACGCCATCTGCCTCCAGCTTCTCTACGCCACTATGGACGGGATGGCCGGCCGTCGAGCACCTCGTCACAGACCATCTTCTAAAGCCTGAGGCCTGAGCTAAAACGTTGCGGAAGCACCAGAGCTCCACTCGAACATGTGCACTTCCTTGGGACCGTGTTGCTTGGTGGCAGCTGATGTAGTACGCACTGCTTGCTCGTCGAAGCTCGACGTGGCCACGGAGTCGATTGTGGGGTGCAAAGAAAAGAGATCCGCCGCCCCGACATGCGCACGGGCGCGCTATGCAGTAGCGCGGCGCTGGCGGCACAGAGATAAAGTCAGCATGTGCGAAGCTAGATGCCTACTCCCTCCGTCCCATTGAGTTTGTCACTCAGGAATCGGGACTGTAAGGGGGGCACGGTTTTCAAACGACAAACTCAATGGGACGGAGGGAGTAGATCCCTAGGGTGGCGTTCCGTGACGATGATGAGGTGCATCCTGTCCTGCACATCTGCCCATTTGGCAAGCGAGGGACGCTAGCTATCTATGACGAGCGAGACTCAAGGAATAGCTCGTGGCTATTTTTACGAAGCGACATAGATAATCTGTTGGAGACTCGTTTTACACCAAATTATCTAAATGGGACTATACATGACGGGATGACAAGTCTCTTGGAGTTGCTCTTAGTTATTTTTTAGGTGGTAAGATAAGTCTGCTCTTCGCTCCGCTGGTGACAAGATTACCAAAAAAAAAAAAAAGTTGTACTGCTCAAGCTGATGGGCATCGCGCTTATTCAACTATGGACATGTACACCAGTATCTTACAATAAATAATGGTACGTCAAAACAGTGCCCGTCGAGAACCCGGGGGAACAAGGTACAAAAATAACAGTGTTGGTGGGGGAAAATCTGATGCTTAATTTACATCTACAACCTCAGGCTGAGCAAAACAGACTGCTCCCGGAACCTTCCGGGGAATTTGGTCTTATTGTTGATGACACGGACTGTACAATAAATATTCACCGTGCTTCGTCTTCTAGGTTGCGGAATCCAGCCGTAAGGTCATCATACAGTTTCTTGAATTTTCCGACTAGAGCCTCTTCACCTTCAGCTGGATCCTCGAACTTTTGTGAACTGTGGTAAAGAGGGGGATATCATTAACAATCAATCGTCATAAATCATTGAGAAGAAAATCGCAACCAGTATCTTTGGATACGTGGCTCAAGTACTTACACTAGGCGATAGAAAAGATCACCGAGGCGATGCTTAATAACACTGTAGGTTATCTTTTGCCCATCAGAATTAGCAGCTCGTTCCACAGCCTGCAAAGATTATAGATTAAGAGGACTTCGATTTTAAGCTCTTTCATGAGCTATTTTTTTTTAAAAAAAAGTTCCAGTAGATGCAAGTCATATTATGTAAATATGAAGTTATGAACCATTTCTGTCATGAGCCCATGGGCCATGGCTCAACATCAATATCCTTTAAAGATGGTGGTAAATTTTTAATTGAGAAAACACACATCCTTTAATAAAAACAAATCTGCTTGTGCTTGTGTGATATAAGACTGAAGGAATAGAAGGTAGAAGTAAAGAAGTATTACCTGGTTCGCTAATGTGTTGAAATGAATAATATTGCGCATCATCCAAACAGATTTGTAGAACGGGCAAAACTTATCATATCTGTTTTGAGAAGTGGAATCATGGTCAGAATTAACAACGTTATGCATTCACAAGACAAACAATTCATACAGATCAGCCTACTTAGAGTAGCACTCACGGTGTGAATGCATTCTGCGCCAAGTAATCTTCCCTAAGGAGCTTTGCAGTCTCCAGAGTAATCTTGTCACTTTCTGCCAGTGCATCTTTGCCAACAAGCTGTTTGGTGAAAATATCAGTCCAAGTGAAGTCATAAATTACGCAATGCAAAGGACTCCAACCTTTCTATAGAACCTTTCAAGACTAGCATTAAACTAAGCATGCAAATCAAATTGACTTAAACAGATTCATTGTCTGTTCAAACAACAAATCCAGGAAAACAGAAGATACTGCTTTTTTACTACTCCTTCCGTGGCAATTATAGCAACATACACCACAAAATCAGTGACTGGCTTCCATCAGATTCAGAAAAAAACAGAGTTCGTACATATACATTTGCAACCCTATACCCAACATATCACCCTCAAACTGTGAGCAAATTAATTCTAAAACAGGATATGCCAACAAAACATCAGAATGGGATCCATGGCAACTGATGCATAGGAGAAAAAGGATACCTGCACAATTTCGTTAAGATCATCCTCTCGCTGTAACACTTCACGTGCTTTTGTCCTTATATCAATGAAGTCCGAATCAAACTTTTCATAGAAGGATTCCAGAGCCTTAAGAACAAAAGATAGTATGTCACTATAACACAAAGGACCCAGGAACCATGAAGAAACCTCACTACTGATGACATGGAGAACCATATATACAGCAAAGGCAATTAATAACTTCCTACTTATTTAGTTATTTGCCAGGTAGCAATGTCTAGTGTATACACTTATAATGCTATATTCATAGTTCATGTGATACATGATGTAAATACAAGGTGAACACAGCACCAGGAATCATTAGTTTTAGATGTTAGAGAAACATTGTGGAATAAAAATGCTAAACAAAATATCCAAAATAGCACAGTTTTCAATCTGTACTTTGAGTTATCACTCGATACTAAGGTACTAGTTCAAATCAGTTTGAAACACTAAACCACATTGTCGATATTTAAAACAATGATAATTCAAGTGAACCTAATCAATTGATGCAGTGACTTCAGATAACTCATAAAAACTACAGTTTATGGAACCATGTGATACAGGGAGCTCAATATATCTAGGGAAAACGGTCATGGATCATGTTCCCGGTTTGCTTCTTTTCTTATTGGTTGTGCTTTCTCTTAGAGAATTCAAAGGACTGTGATTGGATTGACATCCTGGGGAAGTTAGGGAATAACCTTGGAGTACTTTGAATATGAAATGAGCCAATTCACAGATGGGAAATGCTTTCTTTGAGCCAGCTTCTTATCCAATCCCCAGAAGACCTGCACTCAAGGGCAGTTAGTGACATTAAAGTAATGAAGATGATGTCAGTAGATTGAACCGAAAGGGGAATAGTTGAACAGTTTTTTTACCTGTACAATACTAAGGGTTGCAGAGGTAACAGGATCTGAGAAATCACCACCGGGAGGAGAGACAGCACCTACAATTGTGACACTGCCAGTCCGATCTGGACTGCCAAGGCATTTCACCTTCCCAGCACGTTCATAAAACGATGCCAACCGTGAAGCCAAATATGCAGGGTAACCACTATCTGCAGGCATTTCAGCCTGGAGTATATTGGTCACACTGTTAGTACAAGAAAATCACAATGCTATGCAGTAAAGCAGCATCAACTACAACTTGAATCAAGATGATGGAACAGAAATCAAACCCTCATGGTAAATAGTGTTGTCCATAAGCTTACTACAAAAGCATTAAGCCATTCAGACACAACTTTTCCATTACAGCTGAGCAGACCATGGGATATAGAGAAGAAAAGAAAAGTGATAGCTGGAAGGAAGAAAAGCCATCATACCAAACGTCCTGAAATTTCACGCAATGCTTCAGCCCATCGGGAAGTAGAATCAGCCATCATACTGACATTATATCCCATATCACGGAAATACTCAGCTATCGTAATTCCTGGGTACAAAATAAAAAAAAAATGCACATCATCATTCTGTGGATACAGAAAACATCAGTCGATTCCTTTTAGCATGTTAGCATGAAATAGACATGCTCAACCACTTCAATAGCGTTAAATCACTACAAGATCTAGGGCCCTGGGCACCAAGTTCTGAACATAAACTGAACAGCAACAAGAACAGTTGGGGATATATCAAGTTATCAGCAGATGCTTATATCTGCATGTGTTAAGTTCATTTACTTTTCCAAACATTGTGTTGTTACCATCTGTGCCAGATGGTGCTAGAAATTATTACTTACAAAAATAAACAGTGTGACATAGTCACAGATAGATAATAGGTCACAAGTCGGTGAGTTATAAGCTTACAACAGAACTCATGCCTACGTAAGTGGAAAAAATCTGTTCAAGAAAAGCACTATGATCTGGTCAAGAAATGCACTACAACCTGGTCAAGAAAACAATCTAGAGACTGAACTCATGCCTATATAAGTGGCAAAAATCTCAAACACATAAGTGTACCTGTATAAATGGATGCTTCACGAGCAGCAACAGGCATGTTGGAGGTGTTAGCTACAAGAGTTGTTCTTTTCATGACAGACTCTTCACGTCCATCGGGCAATGTCATTGTCAATTGTGGGAAGTCCATAAGGACCTCAGCCATCTCATTCCCTCTTTCCCCACAACCCACGTAAACCACAGCTTCTGAATTGGAATACTGTTTTATAAGGCAATTTGGGTCAGTAAAAGAGTAGGCTTAAGGCACTTTAAAAGTCAGCATGCAGAATTGGACAACACTGGCAGCTATGGGGAAAAAGTAAATAGAAGCAAGACCTTTGAAAGTGCTTGGCTAATGACAGTTTTTCCGCACCCAAATGCTCCAGGAATAGCACATGTTCCTCCAAGCACTGAGGGAAACAATGCATCGAGTACACGCTGAAACCAATTACAAAACATGTGAGACATACCAAGACTCAATGGAGCTGGACAGGAAAGCTTTACTTTATTGCTTCAATACCTGTCCTGTTAAGAGAGGTGTGTCAGCAGCAAGCTTTGACGAAACAGGCCTTGGTGAACGCACAGGCCATGTCTGCAGAGCACAAATATGATAATTATTAAGACATTTAAAACCATGGTAATATATTAACTTATTAAGACTTAAAAAAAAGAGATAACGCTTCACCTGGAGCATAGTAAATTGCTTTTTGATGCCCTGGAATTCTAATTCCAGTACTGTATCCTGCATTTATAGGAAAAAACAACAGCGAAAAATTGATCAAGGAAATTTAAGCAAAAATAAAGGAAAATGTAGCAGAAAAGGCATGATATATACTAACCTGCAAACTGTACTGACCAGCAGGGGCAATGTAGCTTATTTTCCCCATAGAACCAGGAGGAAGGGCAACATGGTGTTGCATCAGTGTATTCTCAAACACAGTCTGCAAAATAGTCGCCAGTATTAGATTGTGCATGTTAGGCACTGTGTCAATGGACGGAATAATCAGAAAACTTCAGCAAGATAGTAAATTAAAAAAGGAAAACTGATATCTCTGTACTCACAGCATATAGATCTCCACCCGTGATGGCATCTCCTACGCCTGAAAGAAATGACTAAAATCAGTGCTCTTTCTGTACAGGACAAAACTTGAAACGAGGTATTTAGACACCGTGCTTAGCTTTTATAAACTATTCACACACAAATTACCCAGCTTCTTCGGCTGAAATTCCCACAGCTGATCTTTGTCAAGGGCAGGGACTGATACACCACGTGGTATGTACACGTCCCCGGATTTAATTGCAATTGTTTTTAGAGGGCGCTGCAAAGGGATGATAGGAGGCCATATCATCAGAAAGATGTACCCGAGTTAATACTACTATGTGTTTGTTACATTTATGTACCTGAATTCCATCAAAAATGTTTCCAAGAATGCCAGGCCCCAATTCAACTGAGAGAGGCTGCATGAAAAATAGCCATGACACATTTAGAAACAAGAAACCTACACAACTACGTGCAGAAATCAACACAAACAATACCTTTCTTGTTCTCAAAACTGGGTCATTAACCATCAGCCCAGCTGTTTCCTCATAAACTGCAAAAGAGTTGTCGCGATTGTGTAATTCATTGAGTGAACTTCTTTAGTGTTTTTCAGACCACATAATCAACATGGACAGGAGGATTGGGACTGCACTGTACAATACCTTGAATTGTAGCTGAGTCACCCTCAAGACGAATAATTTCCCCGATGAGGTTGTCATGGCCAACACGAACAAGTTCATACATGGCAGCACCACCCATTCCATCAGCGACAACGACAGGTCCAGAGACCTAGAGAAGGAGACACAGATACATCATGAGAGAGTCAGAATAATGATCAAAATATTGTCTAAACTAACTAAATCTCCAATTAAATTGCTAGGCTGTGTAACCTACACACTTTACCGCAAATTTCATAAATCATAACCCAACCCAACACGACCATGCTAGTTTCTCGATATGCAGGTTAACTAAGAACACAGCTGCAGCAGCCAACTCTAAGTAGCATAACAGTAATAATCCACAAAAAGAGACGGCACCTCTCCCGGTCCAAACTCCATTAGAACCTTCCAATAGAACGAATTCCCCGTGGATTCAATTTGACCCAAATATCATCACTAGAATCCCAGGAAAGTTGCATGACAAATACCGGGCAGAACATTCCCGCACCCAGATGCTCCAATGATCGGGACAACACTCAAATTCACAGACAAGGCCGCTACGGTTCCGTGATCCAGAACCAACCTGGCAAGACATCACGCGAGCCGAGAGGTAGGGTCTAGTCTAATGATCTAGGGAGCAGGGACGGAAGAGGAGGACGCAAACCTTGCGGACGTAGCCGTACTCGCTCTCCTTCTCGCTGTCCTCGAAGGTGGTGACGCGCTCGGCGAACGCCATGGTCGCCGCCGGCTAGGGGTCGTCGGCCGGCGTCGGATCGAGAGAGGAGGGTCGCGCTCGATCTAGGCTGGACTGTGGTCTCTGGGCAAACGGAAACCGATCGATGGAGAAGGGGGCCACGATTACAGAAACGGATTTTTCTTCCTTTTTCTTTTCCGAGTAAAAGTAATATTTATTGTTGCATTATTGTTTTTTTTCTTTTTGTCAACATAAGAAATAAACTAGCATATCGCAATGATTAGAAAAAGGATTGCTACCGGTACTCGTGAGTCGTGACACGTGGAGCTGTGAGCTATGCGCGATGCTTTATGGGCTTTGGCCCGACTACTTTCAGTCTCAGCTAAAAACGGTACGGATATTTTTCGACCGTATTTGAAATCGAATTCGTTTAGATGGGTTGAAATCTGTCCGTATCTGAGTCTGGATATCCAACATCCGATACCGTATTCGTATCCGAATACTCAAATCGCATATTTATAATGTCGATATCCAATCGTATCCTATCTGACATAGTTGACACTATCCGTATTCGAATCCGAATCCGGACAGAAATATGAAAACAAATGTAATATCGGTGATATCCGTCCGTATCCGATCCGTTTTCATCCCTAGCTGTTAGCATATACGGGTATGAGCTACTCCCTCGTCCCATTCACTTTTAGTTTTAACTAAATATATAAAAAATATTTAGTTTTATAGTATATAATTAGTATTATTAGACGAACCGTTAAATATATTTTTCTAATAAATTTATTTAGAGATACAAATAATGTTAACTCTAGTAGTTTTTGTATAGATTAATATTTTTTGCGCTTTAGACTTTTAGTAGACATCAATTTACCTTAGCATAGATTATTTGGTCCTACTAGAACATCTCTAAAGACTCTCTATTTCCTTCCTAATTCCTAGGAACAGAGACTTTGATGAGAATATCCTCCAACAACTTCTTTATTTGGCTATCCAAATATACTATCTTATATTCTGGATTGTCGCTACCTAAAAATATAAAACGAGAATAACTCTCTAGAGTACACGTAAGATATAAAAAAACTGTTAGAGAATAGCAAGATATAAAAAGCGACTTATTCAAATAATGATTCTGAGAATGAGCTTTACAAAGACTCCTGGAGATGCTTTAAAAAAATAGTGAAGCCATATAAAACCATTAACACTGTTTGTTTTGCTAAAATTTGACTTATGTTAATACTTATCCTAAAAGAAAACAACGTGCCTTCGCTGAAAAGTAGCGCCGTGGTAATTGTAATCCACGGTCCATGATCTCTGGGCCAGCTTATCCCCGCACAGCCCGGCTACAGTCGCAGGCCGCAGCTTTTATATACCGGCCCAGGTTAGCGTTTGTCGTATTCCCACTTCGCTGAACCAGAGGAAGCAGATGCAGAACCGTCTGCTTCAGCATTCTCCTCCTCCATGCTTGGGCGCGGCGGCGTAGCTACAGCCTACAGGGCTAGAAGGAAGCTCCGCAGCAACCGCGTAGCAGCCGGGAGGGAGAGCGCGCCTGTCCGCTGCTTGAGCGGATGCCACGAGGGGAAGAGGTATGGTGCTCCTTGCTTCTTAGGCCCCAACTCAAATTTGTTGGTTGTACTGCACGAACTTGCTGTGGCAGGAACAGCCATCAGTCTTGATAGCAGCCTACTGCTGGTGCGGGTCTGTTGACGGTTCAGCTTGCCCATATAACTTGTTTTGCGAACTTGTGAGTTTGTGACCGGATTCAAATTTCCAGTACACTTATTTGTCGAAGCAAGGCTAGTTTTAGGAAAGGTTAGCGCCTTATCAGCTAGCATAGTGCTGCTACCTCCATGGTGTTGATAAAGCTCAAGAGTCAAGGCCTAGTTGGAACAAGAAAACTGAAGATGAAATGTGATGCCGGTCAAAGGGAATGTAAACTGGAAATGACTAATACGTTGAATCTGCTCTAGATGGCTATGTATGAGCCAACACATGTACATGACATTCAGAGTAAAATAAGAACATCGTGTTATAATTCATCCCATCCATACAATGATATATGTATAATGGTATGTGTGCATTACCTTGCAGCTTAACTTAAACCATGTAAGTTATAAAATTAAACCCTGCAACAGCCTCACGTGAGAGAAAAAGAACAAGATGTAGCCAAGGACAACTTGCCGGGGGACAGACACCCTTGTAACAGGTTTCATATGCTCCCTTGTAACATGAATGCACATACCCGGCAAGTCATCCTTGGCTGCATTCCGCTCTCTTTCTCATTTCTCGTAGGGCCGTTAGGAGTCACAACAAGCACCAAACTAAACCTCTTGTTACGGAATGGGCCTTATGCCGTGCTTGGTGTTTATGCTACACTAGCTAATGGGCCCGTAAGCCGACCTGTATGTCGCAGGGGTGTAATTCCTGGGCTTAGCCCATTTTCGTTTTGCACTCTCCGTTAAGACTTGCTGTGTGGGCGTTTGGGCGGACAACGAATAAAGAAACCAAATTCCTGTTTCTCGTCTTCCCGAGACCCTCCTGCTGTCGAGACGGTGCCGCCGGGCTCGCTCGCCGTGCGTGTACGCCGGAATCCCTATCAACCCTACTAGTATCGTAACATTTGGTACCAGAGCCTTTCGATCCGTCGCTGATACTGGATTCGTAAAATCCCGTCACCGACGGTTGAATCCAGAGCTGTCGCGCGATCAATACACCGAATTCCCCATCGCCGCCGCCGCCCGATTCGTCCTCGTAGCCGTTCAGTTCGTCCACCACCTCCTTCCCCTACCTCCACCGTCACCGATTCCACTGCGCCAGCAAGTTTTTCCACCCTGCAGATCCATTTTCCTTCCACCCCAACCACTTTGCCACCACCGCCTCTGATCAATTCCCAACTTCCGGTCGATCCGCCACCAAATCCATCCCAGTTACCCCACTCGCTGGCGCGCAAACCCAAACCACCAACCCTCACCTCCCAAATGGCGACAGCAGAGGAAAAGCTCGACGCGCTAGGTGCGCAGATGAAGTCCATGCTCCTGCTCATGGAGACCTTCAATCGTTGGCGTCCTGAGGTCGATCACTTCTCCACCGAGTTAACCAAGGAGATCAAGACTCTCACGTCGCGCGTGGAGCCTTTCCAGCCAATGCAGGTCCACTGGCAACTTAAGCGGCTAGTAATACCGTATGAGGACAGTACCGTTCTATTGCAAGGCGAGTCCGTGGAGGCTCTGAGTAAGTTGTTGTTACAAGTATGCAGTCTAGAGAACACAACTGATGCTTCTACATCTGCCGGTATTCCTGCTGCTATACAGTCCCTCCTTGATGAGTTCGATGACTTGTTTCAAGCACCAGACTCCTTGCCACCTTCTCGCCAATGCAACCATTCAATTCCACTCGTTCCTGGTTCTCGACCCTTCTACATCCATCCTTATCGCTATCCTCCGGCCCTTAAGGACGAGATTGAACGCCAAGTCCATGAGATGCTGTCACAAGGGCTTATTCAACCAAGTAGCAGCATGTTCTCTTCACCAGTCCTCTTAGTGAAGAAGAAAGATCTCTCTTATCGGTTATGTGTCGATTTCAGGAAGTTGAACTCTATGACTGTTAAGTCCAAGTATCCGGTTCCTATCATTGATCAGCTCCTGGACGAATTGACTCATGCAAGTTGGTTCACCAAGCTTGATCTGAGAGCCGGATTCCACCAGATTTTGCTGCAGCCTGGAGATGAACACAAGACGGCCTTCCAGACCCACTTGGGGCACTATGAGTTCCGTGTTATGGCTTTTGGATTGACAAGCGCACCTGGTACTTTTCAGGGGGCGATGAATTGCACATTAGCTCCCGGGCTGCGCAAATTTGTCCTCGTATTTTTCGACGACATATTAATCTACACTCGCACTTTGGCAGAGCACATCGATCATCTTACCCAGGTACTGTCATGGCTTCGCCGGGATTCCTAGAAATTGAAATTGTCCAAGTGCTCTTTTGCTCAACGATCAGTCGCCTATCTCGGGCATGTGCTCAGCGTAGATGGTGTCGCTATAGATCTTTCCAAAGTGCAGGCTATCATGGCTTGGCCAAGACCTACTACCGTGCGCGCCCTTCGCGGATTCTTGGGACTTGCGGGTTACTACCACAAATTCGTTCAGCATTTTGGAATTATTGCCCAGCCTCTGACTGAGCTTCTCAAGAAGGATGCACCCTTCGTTTGGACATCTTCACAGCAGGCGACTTTTACTACTCTTCAGACCGCATTGAGCACTGCTCCAGTACTGGCGCTCCCTGGCCTTCAGCGGCCTTTTCACATCGACACAGATGCCAGTGGGATTGGTATTGGTGCCGTGCTTCACTTGGATGGGCATCCAATTGCATTCATCAGTAAGGCTTTATGCCCTCGTAACCGTGGATTATCCGCTTATGAGAAGGAGTACCTCGTGATCCTCCTTGCAGTCGAGCATTGGCATCATTATCTCATCCAAGGGGAATTCTTCATCCACACTGACCACAGGAGTCTCACCCACCTCAATGAGCAACGCCTGAATACAGTCTGGCAACAGAAAGTTTTTACGAAGCTGTTGGGATTGAGTTACAAGATTGTTTATAAAAAGGGCTCGGATAATACAGTCGCTGACGCGCTCTCGCGCCGCGATACTGAAGAATTACAATTGGCAGTTTCTTCTTCTTCGCCACAGTGGTTGTCCGACATTGCCAATTCTTACTCTGACAGTCCACTGGCTCAGGAAATTTTGTCTAAGTTGGCAGTTAATTCGGATGCATTACCACACTATTCGCTCAGCAATGGAGTCATTCGCAACAAGGGGCGTATATGGTTGTGACACAGTGAGCAACTCCAGACTCAAGTGCCGGCAGCTATGCATTCCAGCCCACTTGGCGGTCACTCTGGAATACCAGTCACTTACCAGAAGTTGAGACAGCTATTTTTTGGCCTGGCATGCATGCAGCCACAACACAATTCATCAGAGCTTGTGATATCTATCAGCGCGCCAAGCCTGACCGCTCTTGTTCTCTAGGATTGCTTCAGCCCCTCCCAATTCCTTCGGCAACCTGGGAAATCATCAGCATGGACTTCATAGAAGGACTTCCACCATCCGGCTTCGCCAATGCTCTCCTGGTGGTGGTTGACAAGTTGTCGAAATTTGCTCACTTAATTCCTTTGCGTCACCCATTTACAGCAGCTACGGTGGCTCTCCTCTTCATGGATAATATCTACCGGCTTCATGGAATGCCGCTAGCCATCATATCCGATCGTGACCGCATCTTTACCAGTGCCTTTTGGAAGACTCTTTTTAGCATTATGGGCACATCTCTGCGAATGAGTTCTGCTTATCACCCACAGACGGACGGACAAACAGAGCGTGTTAATCAGTGTCTTGAAACATACTTACGCTGCTTCGCCCACGCTTGTCCTTCCAAGTGGACTCAATGGATCGCCCTCGCTGAGTTCTGGTACAACTCTTCTCACCATTCCTCATTGGGTCGATCTCCATTCGAAGTACTGTATGGCTTTCCTCCTCGGCATTTTGGCATTCTTCCTCCTACTGCAACGCCTGTCGCCGACCTCAATACTTGGCTCGATGACCGGGCTCTGATGACTTCAGTGATTCAGCAACACCTCAGCCGGGCTCAAAACCGCATGAAGCGCCAGACAGATAAGCACCGTTCTAAACGCTCCTTTGTTGTTGGTGATTGGGTCTTCTTGAAGGTTCAGCCTTACGTGCAGTCTTCACTTGCACGCCGTGCTAATCAGAAGCTTTCATTTCGGTTCTCTGGCCCTTACAAGATCCTGGAGCGTGTCGGTGCAGCAGCTTACAGGCTGGCTCTTCCTTCTTCCTCATCCATACATCCCGTATTCCATGTCTCACAGCTCAAGGCTTCTCATGGTAAGCTGCTGGTGTCTGATGTTCTCCCAGATGATCTTGCCCAGTTTCAGGTGCCCCAGCAGATACTTGATCACCGCTAGACTCTGGGAGACTCACCGGTGGAGGAGGTACTCGTGCAGTGGTCCCAAATGCCACCATCGCTGGCCACCTAGGAGACGCTGGAACACTTGAAGCAGCGTTTTCAAAGAGCGCTGGCCTAGGGTCATGCCGGCTCCAAAGGAGGAGGGATTGTCAGCACTTCCTCTATGGCTCCAGTGATACACTCTGATGAAGCATCTACAAGTGAGCAGGCTCGGCCCGTTCGCGAGCGCCGGCCCAACGTTAGGCTGTCCGGCCCAGAGTGGAAGGCATAGGCATAGTAGTATAAGTACCTGAGTATGCGAGAGATAGAGCATACTAGATTGTAATATGCCATAGTTCTATTCTAAGCACTTATCTGTTAAAGTTTCCGCACATTACGATTTAGTAAATCTAAATTCTAGTTGAATATTCCTGGCCTTCTTCTTCTTCTTTCCGAGCAAGGAATTCCCCATTGCTCACAATTGGTATCAGAGCACATCTTGGAAGAATTCATGGAAGTGTAATGTTACGATACTAGTAGGGTTGATAGGGATTCTGGCGTACACGCACGACGAGCGAGCTCGGCGGCGTCGTCTCGACAGTAGGAGGGTCTTGGGAAGACAAGAAACAGGAATTTGGTTTTCTTTATTCGTTGTGCTGGAGGTAAGGTTTCCATTTTGTGATTGCCATAATGAGTGCCATGCACTCATTCTCATATGTTGAGAGTGCTTGAGCCTTGGGGCCAAGGGCCTTACTCAGTTAAGTCACTGGGTGTGTGTCTTGAGATAGCACTGCACCAATACCAGTGGAGGAAGCGTCGGTCTCAACTGTGAAGGATTTGTGGAAGTTTGGTAAGGCGAGCACAAGTGCTGAAATGAGGGCTTGTTTTAAGTTGTCAAAGCATGTTTGCAGTTTCGGTGTCCAATGAAATAGAGCATCCTTTTTTAATAGATCAGTAACAGGTCGACTCACGATGCCATAATTTTTTATGAACTTTCGATAGTAGCCAGATAGATCGAGAAACCCTCGTAACTGCCTGGTATCTGATGGTGGGGGCCAGTTAGCCACGGTCTCAATTTTCTTGGGATCTGTCGCCACACCTTGTCCACTAATGATGTGACCAAGATATTCTAAAGTTTGTTGAGCAAAAGAACATTTGGACCTCTTAAGCAATAACTGATGATCATTGAGAATGTTGAAGACTTGCTGCAGATGTTCCACATGAGCTTCTAGTGTGGGACTGTAAATGAGTATGTCCTCAACGAAGACCAGTACACATTTCCTCAACAGTGGTTGGAAGATAGTGTTCATCAAAGCTTGAAAGGTAGCTGGGGCATTTGTGAGTCCAAACGGCATTACTCTGAATTCCCAATGCCCACTGTGAGTACGGAAGGCTGTTTTTGCTTCATCTTTAGGAGCCAACCGAATTTGATGATAGCCTGATCGCATGTCTAACTTGGTGAACCAAGCTGCTCCATTCAACTCGTCTAGAAGTTCATCGACCACCGGTAATGGGTACTTGTTTTTTACAGTGATGTTGTTGAGTTGTCGGTAATCAACACAAAAGCGCCAATTGCCGTCTTTCTTTTTTACCAAGATCACTGGGGATGCAAAAGGACTTTGGCTTGGTCTAATGATGCCATTGGAGAGTATTTCTTTGATCCGCCGCTCGATCTCATCTTTCTGTGTCGGTGAGTATCTGTAAGGCTTGATATTGACAGGCTTCACACCAGGTAACAGAGGAATTTGGTGATCAAACTCCTTGGACGGCGGCAAAGAATCTGGGTCCCTGAAAAGATGAGCCTGACTGTCCACTAACTGTTGTACTGACACAGGAATGTTGTCTAGAGCCGAAGGTGGTGTCACCTAACATAAGTGAATCAACTGAGCTATACCGCCTTTCCTAATAAGGCCTTTTAGCTTCCTTACTTTCACTTTGGGACAGCTAGATAAAGTATCTTTGACCCCCTTTAAGCTAATTCTGCTGCCCTAATAAGAAAATCTCAGCAATTTCCTTTTCCAGTGTATCCACATGGGACTGTGTTGTTCCAACCAGTCCATACCCAACACCATATCATAGTACTACAAGGGCAATACACGAGCATTAGTTGTGAATGTGTGTCCCTAAGACCACCAACTGAAATTGAGGACCTGATGGGTGCTCTGAATTTTATCGCCATTTGCCACCGTTACTTGAATGGGAGGAGCAGGCATCACGACACAATTCAACGCGGTAGCAGTTTTGTCGCCGATGAATGTGCAGGAGCTGCCCGAGTCAATGAGGATGAGCAGTTCTTGATTCTTGACTATGCCGTTGAGCTTGATAGTTTTCTTGCCTGGAATGTCGACTGTTGCTGACTGAGACAGAGCAAACACAGCTTCTTCTTCATCACTAGAATCTAAAGTATTTTGTTCAGGAGGGCTTTCATCTGAAATCAGCTCCATGAATTCTTCCAAGACGTGCAACGCCACTTTATCAAGGCACTTATGGTTGCGGCCCCATTGCCCTGATACCAAATGTTACGATACTAGTAGGGTTGATAGGGATTCTGGCGCACACGCACGGCGAGCGAGCCCGGCGGCGCCGTCTCAACTGCTTGGTGTAGTGCTATCTCGAGACACACACCCAGTGGCTTACCTGAGTAAGGCCCTTGGCCCCAAGGCTCAAGCACTCTCAACATATGAGGAGTGCATGGCACTCATTATGGCAATCACAAAATGGAAACCTTACCTCCAGCATAAGGAATTCACAATTGCAACCGACCACAAGAGCCTCATTCATCTTGGGGAGCAAAGGCTACATGAGGGTATGCAACAAAAAGCTTTTATCAAGTTGTTGGGCTTACGGTACAAAATTCTATATAAGAAAGGTACGGAAAACAAAGCTGCGGATGCTCTTTCCAGGCAAGCTGAGCCTTCATCTCTAGCTGCTATCACTGCAAGCACTCCTAAGTGGATGGAAATCATTTTGGAAGGCTATCAACAAGATGACCAAACCAAACAGTTGCTCACTGAGCTCAGTATTACTGGTTCAAATGATAAAGGCTTCACTCTCAGCGATGGACTTATCAAGTACAAAAACCGTATTTGGTTGGGGAACCACAAGGAGGCGCTACAAGCTGTCTTACTGGCTCTCCATTCTAGTGGCCTCGGTGGACACAGTGGCATCACTGTGTTGATGTTTTACCACCGATAGCCTGCCACGGGGGTACCCGGGACAGTTGTTCGGGCTTCGGCGAATAGCGGAATTCGGCGGTTACGCAAAGAGACTCACGATTTATATTGGTTTAGGCCCTCGACTTGGTTGAGTAATAACCTTATGTCCAGTTTTGGCGTTAGCCTGTTTGCGTTGTATTGCTTTGAGTATCGGGTATGCGTTCTCCTTTTTACAATGGGTACCCTCACCAGCCTTTTATAGTCCAGGCGCTGAGAGGCGTTGTTTGCGTCCTATTCGAATACAAGGTCAGAGTCCTAAGCTACGCTTCGGGCGCTTTTCCTTGTATAGTTTGAGTTGGAGTTTCGGTTTTACACGTTGCTTTGCTCCGCGTTCTTCTTGGCGATTGGGCTGTAGGCCTTGTTACCAAGGCCTACCTCCCTACAGTATGGTCTATGGGGGGCCCGTAGGGTTCCCCATCGACAAGCCCCCGAGCATTTCATGATTAAGCTTCAAGGGCTGAGTTGTTGTAGTCTTGATCCGGGTCCTTCTTGAAGTGAAATCTTGAGATGGTCTTCTTTGATTCTTCTTTTGGCTGATGTGCACTTTTACTTGATGTCCTACGGGTTCTTTTTCCTTTGAGTGCAGCGAGTGCAATTTTTGCAAAATTGCACTCATTGAGTGTAGCCCCCGAGCCTTCTGTTTTTGGTACAAAAAGCTGGAGGGTCAAAAAATTTGAAAATATGTTTTTCTGTGGTAGGTACTTGCAGCCCCCGAGCCTTCTCCGGGTTCTTTTCTGTTGAAAAGAGGCCGGAAGAAGGGTCTTGATTTGTACTCCTTTGATCTTTATCTTTTGCCGGTCGCGGATGGGTCTTGTATAGCCATGAGTGAGCGTCTTCTTTTACTTTTTGTCAGGAATCTTGCTTTTGGGTACTATTCGCCTTTGTAGCTTTGCTCTTTTGTTCTTTTCCTCTCTCTCTATTGTGATCTTTAGCCTTGTTTACCTCTGGTTTGCTATAAATACCTTCTTTGTTGGTTGTGGTTCTGCCTTGAGTAGAAAAATTCTTCTTCAATTCTTTCTTCATTCGTAGATATGCTAGTGTGTGAGGTTGAGCAGCCCCCGGGCTTATGCTTGGTTGGTGATGATCATGCTGCTCTATCTGTTCTTCTGTGTCCGAGCTGCCGCTGCTGCCACCACTAGGTTCCTTGTTGCAATATTTAAGAATCTTGTCTCTATCTTGTGTCTGAGTTTATCCGGTCCTGTTTGGCCGTCTGTAACCTTTGTATTTGTCTTCGATCAATGAGATGTATAATTTTTCTCTGTCCGAGTTCTTTTTCGACTGTAACCTTTTGACATTGTAATTTTGTATGTGATCCTTCATACGTCTCCGAGTTGTTTGTTCGGTTATTTATTGCTGTTGTTATTCTGATTGTTGGAGAATTCAATGCATGTCTTCACAGGTTGTATTGTTGCTTGTGGAATATTCTCTTGGATATGCTTGTCCTTGATTGCCGTTCTTTCACGCCAGAGTCCTCTTTTATTGAGTCCTGTCTTTTCACTGTGTCCTTTGTAAGGCTTGTTTCGTTGGTACTCCTAGTCCATGTGCGCCGCTCCTTCGATCTATAAATACCCTCCCGGGGTGCTTGTTTTCATCAATTGAACATTTTGTTGAAACCTTCGTAGTCATGAATATGGTAGTTTGTGAAGTAGAGCAGCCCCCGGGCGTATCTTGTAGTTCCTGTGCGTCTTGTCATAGCTGGAGGAAGTCTTGTGATAGGGATTAGAGGTAGACTAATCCCGCAGCGGTATTGTACTTGGAAGTATGTGGTGGTAGTTGGAGGAAGTCTTATGATGTGGGCTTCGTTCCTTCATCCGACAGTTCTGGGTTAATCGTCGCCGTCTGTCTTGAGACTGTTCGGTGCAGATCAACACCTGATCCTGCATCATGTCGGGCTTGGGTAGACAGATGCCTGCCGACTTCCCTTGGTCTATGTTGTCCCGCCGTGCTGCTGATTTCCGCCTTGGATGCACTACGTCCGTCCTTTGAAGAAAACAGTGTAGCCGAGCGCGGTTTGTTCTACCGAGTAGCAAATTGGAGCACATAGTCGTTCCAGAGCCTAGTTGTGTCTGAGCTCCTTTTTGCTACCTTGCTTGTCGTAGTGCCGAGTTCATTGGGTCTTGTAAGATGTGTAATCTTCTATTTTTGAAGCCATTTGTAATGGAAAGAATCTTGTCTTTAGAGTTGTCATTCATTTTTCTGCCGTACTGTCCCAGCTGTTTATGAGATTCTTGAGTTCTTTCTGTAAGTGCCGGGTTCTTTGTGTTCTCTATGAGGTAAACCTTCGTTGCTTCATGGTTGGCGAGTTCTTTTTGTAGCTAATATGACAGCTCTGCCGTTGTGCTGATGGATAAGTCTGAAATTTGCTCGTTGGATCGTACCATTGTGTAGATTTGTGCCTTCCGTCATTTTAGCTGTGTCAGTAAATGGATCGTCGCGTGGTTGACGGTAGAAGCCGAATCACCATATTGGTTTTGATGAAGGAATTAACTCCGCACTTAACCTTTTATGAGGAAAGTTTTAACTCCATCCTTATCTCGAGGAGGCTGTTGAACTGCCTGGGATGGTGATTTGGTCTCTATTTAACTGGCCACTCCGCAATTGTTTCGCCATAGCCACAATGACGAAGACGAAGTTCATCCATAGGCAGAGTGTCCGTAAGGTGTCGCGTTCTTCGCTTGTTCGCTCTCCGAGGGCGGCCGTGGCGGAGTCATCGAGCAGAAGGTCTTCGTCGTCGCCTTCATTGCCAGCCCCTCCAGTGGTGGGGAAGGCTCCCCTTGTTGGGACATCAGCGCCGGTTGTCCCTCTGCAGAAGAAGGATGATCCCTCGGCTGCTCCTGTGGTCACTCTTGTCCCCCTCTCTGCTGCTGACGCTACTTCGACAAGGGTGGATTTGATCGTCCTTAGTAGTGACAGTGAAGATGAGGTTGATTGGGAGGCGCTCGCCGCCGAAGACGAAGTCGACTGGGGCGCCCTTGCCGTCGAAGATGACGATGATGTCGAATCTGTGGGTAGCGGGTCTCCGGCGAGGAACTGATGATGGCTGGATGCGTTGTCATTAGCCCCCGCTTTGATGTTGGCGTAAAGGATATCGAAGGGTAGATTGTCCGGTCGTAGATTTATCTTGGTGATTTGATGTATGTAGTAGTCGTGTTCTTCTATGATCATCATAAACTTTGTTTCCCCAATTTCTCTTTTCCTTTTCTTTTGATGTGGCTTCTTTTGCTTCTCTGTGTGGATGTCTCTGCTTTACTTATTTGTCAGATTTCTTCCGAGCAGTTGCTTCGTGGTACGTATCCATAGCTTTGAGTAGACGAGTTGTTTCCATTTGTCGTGAAATGACTCTTTGATAGGTGGAGTGCTTTGTCTGGCTTTTGTTTGCGCCATGTAAACAACTCGGTATGTGTAGAACGTCGTCTTGAGAGACTGTCTTCGAGTGCTTTGTCTGGCTCTCGTGCAAACAACTCGGTATTTGTAGATCGTTGTCCTGACAAATTGTTTTTGAGTGCTTTGTCTGGTTCTCGTGCAGACAACTCGGTATAAATTGTTGTTTTGTCAGACTTCATGTTCTTGCTAGTACTGAAAAGACTTAGGATCGACGATCTTGAGATTGATAAGCCTCTGAGTACTTCATGGTGGAGTTCTGGGAACTTCTTGTTCCTTCAGGTCTTTGCCGAGCAGGGATTACCGGTGCTTTTTTCTCGGTTTTATGATTTTGTGAAGGGTGGCTTTTATCGGTGCATCAACAATGTGGTTTCGTATGTCCGGGTTGTTGCCCCTGATGCTCCTTTTGAGCGGATTACTCACTACAAGAAATTCTTCTTTTTATGACAAAATCCCTCATGACGAGGCCTGTTTTCGTCATATAATGTAACATAATATGACGAAAAGTTATGTGTCGTCATAAAATTATGAGACCCAAAAGTATTTATGACGACATCGTTTCTTGTGTCACATAAAGGTAGCAAGTTTCGTCACAAATTGTCAAGCGGCAGGAGTCGGTTGACGGTTGTGAATTTTTGACGATTTAGACAGTTTTTATATGACGACAGTAGACCGTCACTGAATGTTTTATCAAATATGACGACCCCCAATGTCATAAAATACCCCAGTACGAGGTGGAGCCTTGACCCATGACAGTTGGGCTCGGAGCTTGGCCTAGGCCCATGTAAAAAATGTAGAGGGGGCCCAGGTGGAAGGAGGCAGGCCGAGCCTAAAATAGAAGGCCCGAGAGATGTCTTTTTCTTTTTCTTTCTTTTTTTTAATTTATAAATCACTTGTTCATCATGAACAAGAACGATTTCTCTTTTTAATTTCTGGTTAAAACTTGTAACTAGTCTTTCTCCCACATATTAACTCCAAATGTGATGATTTTTTCCTAAATTTTTCTAAAATCATTATCTATCAAGTTAATGTATTGATTTTGGTCATCTTTTCTTGTGACAAAGTTTGACCAATTCAAATTTTTAATTTAAAAAAAAATAACGACTTCAAACTAGATTTTGAAACCCGAAATGATTTCAAATGAAAAAGTCATAAACATAAAGGTTGTATAATTCATCAAGATCTACACTTTTTATTTTGGTCATTTGTTCATCCGATAAAGTTATAGTAACGTTGTTCACAAATTTTATACATCTCTCTCATAGTTTATGAAACTATAAGAGAGATCTATAAAATTTGTGAACAACGTTACTATCATTTTGTCGAATGAACAAATGACCAAAACGAAGTTTGTAGATCTCAATGAGCTTTACAATCTTCTTGTTGATGACTTTTTCATTTGAAATTACTTAGTACCCTAAAATTATGTTCGAAATTCTAATATTTTGAAATTTAAAATTCAAACTGTTCAAACAAAGTCATATGAAAAAATAACCAAAACAAAGAAGGTAGATCTTGATGAGTTGTACAAACTTGGTATTCATAACTTTTCTAGTTGAGACCATCTAGGGTTTCGAAAACTGGTTTGGGCTGTCAAAATTTAAAAATCCAAAATTTGAATCGTTTAAACTTTGTCAAATGAAAAGTTGACCAAAACAACAAATGTAGATCTTGATGAGATTAACAAACTTGGTATTCATGAATTTTCTATTTGAAACTATTTAGAGCTTCAAAAACTGGTGTCAAAGTGTCATTTTTTTAAAATTTAAAATTTGACTTGGTCAAACTTTGTCAAACGAGACACTAAATGACCTCAGATGAAAAACTTTTGAATACAAAGGTGTTAGAACTCATCAATATCTACAATTGTTATATAGGTCATTTTTCCATTTGAGAAAGTGTTAGTAAACACTAGTCACAAAATCATGAATCTCACATAGAGTTTATGAAACTATTGTCAATTTAGAACTAAACTTTCCTAACACTTTCTCAAATGCAAAAATAACCTATATAACAATTGTATATCTTGATGAGTTATACAAACTTGGTATTCATGACTTTTCTAGTTGATACCATCTAGGGTTTCGAAAACTGGTTTGGAGCAGTCAAAATTTAAAAATTCAAAATTTGAATCGTTCAAACTTTGTCAAATGAAAAGTTGACCAAAACAACAAATGTAGATCTTGATGAGCTTAACAAACTTGGTACTCATGACTTTTCTATTTGAAACTATTTAGAGTTTCAAAAACTGGTGTCAAAGTGTCATTTTTTTTTAAATTTAAAATTTGACTTGGTCAAACTTTGTCAAACGAGACACTAAATGACCTCAGATGAAAAACTTTTGAATACAAAGGTGTTAGAACTCATCAATATCTACAATTGTTATATATGTCATTTTTCCATTTGAGAAAGTGTTAGTAAACACTAGTCACAAAATCATGAATCTCACATAGAGTTTATGAAACTATACGAGAGACTTGTCAATTTAGAACTAAACTTTTCTAACACTTTCTCAAATGCAAAAATAACCTATATAACAATTGTATATCTTGATGAGTTATACAAACTTGGTATTCATGACTTTTCTAGTTGAGACCATCTAGGGTTTCGAAAACTGGTTTGGAGCAATAAAAATTGAAAAATCCAAAATTTGAATCATTCAAACTTTGTCAAATAAAAAGTTGACCAAAACAACAAATGTAGATCTTGATAAGATTAACAAACTTGGTATTCATGACTTTTCTATTTGAATCCATTTAGAGTTTCAAAAACTGGTGTCAAAGTGTCATTTTTTTTAAATTTAAAATTTGACTTGGTCAAACTTTGTCAAACGAGACACTAAATGACCTCAGATGAAAAACTTTTGAATACAAAGGTGTTAGAACTCATCAATATCTACAATTGTTATATAGGTCATTTTTCCATTTGAGAAAGTGTTAGTAAACACTAGTCACAAAATCATGAATCTCACATAGAGTTTATGAAACTATACGAGAGACTTGTCAATTTAGAACTAAACTTTCCTAACACTTTCTCAAATGCAAAAATGACCCATATAAAAATTGTAGATCTTGATGAGTTGTACAAACTTGGTATTCATGACTTTTCTAGTTGAGACCATCTGGGGTTTCGAAAACTGGTTTGGAGCAGTCAAAATTTAAAAATCCAAAATTTGAATGGTCAAACTTTGTCAAATGAAAAGTTGACCAAAACAACAAATGTAGATCTTGATGAGCTTAACAAACTTGGTATTCATGACTTTTCTATTTGAAACAATTTAGAGTTTCAAAAACTGATGTCAAAGTGTTATTTTTTTTAAATTTAAAATCTGACTTGGTCAAACTTTGTCAAATGAGACACTAAATGACCTCAGATGAAAAACTTTTGAATACAAAGGTGTTAGAACTCATCAATATCTACAATTGTTATATAGGTCATTTTTTCATTTGAGAAAGTGTTAGTAAACAGTAGAGTTTCGAAGTGTCATTTGTGAACAATTGTTATATTGTTGACATATTTTTTATTTGAAATTTGTTATTATCCTATAATTTTTGTATTTACAACTTTTTCATTTGTATTCATTTGGTACTCAATATATTTATATAACATATCTGCTTTGAAAATAGAAAAATAAAAAAACAAATGAATATTGGGCCACGTAGACGATGATTGATTTTTTTATGCCTGTGTTGTTCTTCACTGAGATCTCTGGCTTTTCAGTACCAGAGAAAAAACTTGATTATGGATGTGACCATTAATGTCGATACACGCTATTCTCATTTTGATTGGGTATACATCTTATTAATCTATATATGACAACAAAGCATTGATGCTGTTCAGTGGTCTGCCCTTGTGTTACTTATTTGGTAATGGTGAGAAGTGTAGCCCATTGCTTAATGTCATACTTGGATTATAAAATATAATCTATGCTACATTTTTAAGATGGTTGCTTCATCTGATAAATTAGTATAATTTGTCCAAATATTATGATCACTATATGAATCTTCTCTTAAATAGTTAATCCTGCAAGATTATTTTCTAAAAAATTTCACATCTGATTGACTCTTTTTTTCCTATGAGAATTAAATCAGCTGTCATTAAAATTTAGCTACATATTATTTCCTTTAAATTGTAATACATTGCCAGATGAATTATGCATCTGGGAAAAAAATTGGTACTAACAGTGATGATTTTGTATGGATAAGTATATGACTGCGGTTCTATAATGCTTAAGATAATGGATATCTGTGGCCTGCGGCGGTGTGCATACGAAGAAACCCTCAGAGGCAAGCTGGTTCTAGACAAGGTGATGATTAGTTGTGTCGTCTACTCCCTTGACTGCATCGCACAGGTGCATTCACAGGTCAATTTCCATGGCCACTCTACCACAGTTGCTCGTCATGCCCTGTTGCAGCGTTAGTGTCACTACTGTCTCTAGCGTTCATTTGGTTGCTGCTGCTTATGCTTCCATTGGCACAAAGGCAGCGCAATCTTTAACTTCACATAACTACTATCACAGTTTAGTCCTTGGGCTATTGGAGAAAGGATAGGGGCTGGCCTAACTTTAGTTTGCTCTATTTTTTTGGGTGACTCCTCTGCTTGCTTCTGTAGTTTTTTTTCTGACTTTCCTATGCCATCAACTTGGAGACCAATTGGATGATTTCTTTTATCCTTTACTTGATTGTATATTTTCTTATCTCGTGACGCAAGATGAATCATATTTACTCATTCATTTTTCCATGTCCAGCGGTTGTCCTACTCAATCTAATATCTCTTGCAGTCCTGCTCCATGAAAAGTGTCATTTTAGTGAAGTAATTTTTCTAACCAATATAGGGAAACCATTTAGGTGAACTTTGCAAGGAACAATAGAAAGAAAGAAATGATTCTAGAATGAATCAAGCAAGTGGTGTCACCGTGACTTTCTATCTTTGCATTATTTAGTTGGGTGTAACTTTGTAGCTTCAAAGATTTCCCTACTGAGTACTTCTATTATGTCAATCACAATTGCCTATTGCTGTCCATTGTCCCTGTACTTGCATTTATCTTCCTGTTTTAATATAAATTGTGTGGTTTTAACGGTTACTTTATGGATCTAGTTATTTCCTCAAATTTCATTACATCTGTTATTTTACATTTTCCTTCATTTGTCTTGCTGCTTTACTACAAATTTGTGTGGTAATAGATGTGTATATTGATTCAGGTCTATTCCCAAATTCTATTACAGCTGGAATTAGCTCGTAAGTCACCAAGTCTGCTAAATTTATGTGGTAACAGATGTCTAGTGTCATGTTGAATATTGTTGGTTTTTTCTGCTTATAGTGATAGGCTCTGCTTGTTATGTAGAAATGCAAATAAATTGATTGATAATACCATTGAAGGATATGCTGCTTTGGCCATGATAATTTGCCTCTTGCTCGAATGATGCAAAGAATTGTTTCTTTACAATATAATAGTATTGTGTGTTTCTGCAACTTATTGCTTAGCCAAACAGGATAAAAAGTCGTATGACATACCTGCATGTTTTGATCTGTCCTGTGATTTATTTAGTGAAATTTGCTAACCAATATTCACTTAAATTTTTTTATCTAGATCATTCAAACACAATTGAATATGCCAACAATTGGAAAGTGTGATTCTTTTAGTTAGCATTTGCATAGTACATTTTTCCTCTTCATTGTTTCTTTTCAGATAACAGATAGGGTCATGGGCGTTGTTTGCTGGGCTGTTGGCTGGAACTTGGCGCTAGCTGTTGGCTACTGGCTGGAACTTGTTTGGTGCAAGAACTTGGCTCTAGGTGCTGGCTGGAACTTGACGCTAGCTGCTAGAATTTGTTTAGTTGGCTGGATCATTTTGTGTTCATGTTTTTGTTGTAATTTTGTATGGAAACATGTATTCTGGAACATGCGCCTTTGTATGGTCGTTATGATATTATGGAATTGGTTATATGGTTTATTATTGTTTCAATTGGGTCAGCCCATAATATGGGCTTGGGCTGGAAATGTTGGGCTCACAATATTTGACGTTACCCTATTGTCATAATAACCTGTCCTCCCACGTACCATTTGTGACGGTTCGTACATTATGTGATGCGTTGACTAAACAATATGTGACAGTTATAGTCGTCATAAAAGGTAACAATAGGTGACGATAGAACGTTACCGTCACAAAAGGTCTTGACATTTTGTGACGGTGGCCCATAAAATCGTCATGAGGTACATTATGTGACGGTCGTTATATGACGACCGGCGTGACGCTGCTTTTTCGTCATAAAGTACTTTTTATGACAATTTCTGTACTTTACATGACAGTTCCGGTTTGTCATACAAGCCCCGATTTTTTGTAGTGACTGAAGCTTCTGTAATGGCTGAGTTTTCAAGACACTGGGAGGAGGCCAAAGTATAGCTTAGTGGTCTATCAGACCAAATTCTTGATCAAATGAATGTACTTCCTTCTTCTCTTCCGTCTTCTTGAACAGATGTGAAAAGTCAACCTTCTTTTGATGTCCTTGTAATATACTTTGTCCCTGAATTTTTAAGATGTGAGCAGGCTTTGTCCTACTTTTGAATTTGTCTTTGACTGAAATGAGCAGGCTTCGACCTGTCTTTCTTTTTCTTCTGAGATGTCTTTGAATAATATGGAAAAGTTTCGCCCTGTCTTTCCTTGTGGCTTTTTTCTGCTTTGCCATAGCTTGTTTCTTCTTGTGATGTAGTAGAGTTGATGGAGTTGATTATACTTTTCTTGGGGTAATCAACCGATTTGTACTGTAGATCGCTCCTTGGGTGAAGTAGTCGATCGTACCGCTCTTTGGGTCAGCGACTGAGTTGTTTGGAGTGTTTGTGCCCCTCCTTAGGCAACGTAGTCGATCGTGCCGCTCTTGGGGTAGGCGACTGAGTTGTTGGAGTGCTTGTGTCCCTCTCTGGGCGAAGTAGTTGATCGTACCGCTCTTGGGGTAGGCGACTGAGTTGTTGGATTGCTTGTGTCCCTCTCTGGGCGAAGTAGTTGATCGTACCACTCTTGGGGTAGGCGACCGAGCTGTTGGAGTGCTTGTGCCGCTTTTTGGGCGAAGTAGTCGATCGTACCACTCTTGGGGTAGGCGACCGAGTTATTGGAGTGCTTGTACCGCTTCTTGGGCGAAGTAGTCGATCGTACCATTCTTGGGGTAGGCGACCGAGTTGTTGGAGTGCTTGTGTCGCTTCTTGGGCGAAGTAGTCTATCGTACCACTCTTGGGGTAGGCGACCGAGTTGTTGGAGTGCTTGTGCCGCTTCTTGGGCGAAGTATTCGATCATACCACTCTTGGGGTAGGCGATCGGACCCGTATAGCACAACCGTTTCCGGGTTGGCTGTTTATAGGGTAAGTAAGCAATCGTACCAGCTCTTGGGGTAAGCGATTGCGCCCGTATAGCAACAACCGTTTCTAGGTTGAGCTGTTTGCAGGGCTGCCCCTTTTTCCCCAACCTGATTATGGGTTGGTTCTATCCGTTGGACAGGGCTGTCAGTCGTACCATCTCTTTATGGTAGAGTGACAAATGCTAGCTTGGGTCTCCTTACCCAAGAAGCTATTTGGCCGTTGGCCGTCAATCAGACCATCTCCATATGGTTGAGTGACAAGATTGCCCGTGTAGCGCAACCGTTTCTAGGTGGGCTATTAACAGGGAAGCCTCTTTTTCCCCAACCTGATTACGAGTTGGTTCTGTCCGTTGGACAGGGCTTATATTTGAAGCTGTTCTTCTTGAATAATCTCTGTTTTATTTCTCTTGAAACTTGAGTACAATCTATTGTACTTAATTGTAGAATCTTTTGAGCTGGCTGATATGCCAAGTGTTCTTTATAGGTATTTCATCTGGAGTCATCAACTCGTATGTGTCGAGTCCTGTTGCTGTCTTCACGATGAAGGGTCCTTCCCATGGACTGAGTAGTTTGTGTCGTCCACCTTTCTTCTGGATTAGTCGTAGTACTGAGTCCCCTGACTTTAGTGATCGGGGTTGAGTACTTTTGTCATAATGTCTTCGTAACCCTTGCTAATATCTTGCATTTTGTATGATTGCACTGTCTCTTATTTCTTCTATTGAATCAATTTCTAACCGCCTTGTTTCTTCTGCTTCGCCTTCTTCATATTGTTCTATTCTTGGAGATAGCCATATCAAGTTGGCTGGTAGTACTGCCTCTGATCCATAGACCAGAAAGAACGGTGAGTATCCAGTTGCTCTGCTGATCTAGGTTCTTAGACCCCATACTACTTTTGGTAATTCGTTGATCCATTTTCCACCATAATCTTTCAAATCTTCATATAATCTTGGTTTTAAACCTTGTAATATGAGTCCATTTGCTCTTTTGACTTGTCCATTGGCCTGCGGGTGTGCTACTGATGCAAAGTCGATTTCTATCCCACAATCTCTTGCCCAGTATTAGAATTCTCTTGCTATAAATGGTGAACCAAGATCTGTGATTATTCTATTGGGCATGCCAAACCTATGCATGATGTCTTGTATGAATTCCACTGCCTTTTCTGCACTGTATTTGACCAAAGGTTTGTATTCAATCCACTTTGTAAATTTGTCGATTGCCACAAATATGTATTCGAAGCCTCCTTTTGCTTTTTTGAGTGGTCCGACTTGATCCAGCCCCCAGCATGAGAACGGCCAAGCCAGCGGTATGCATATTAAGTTGTGAGCCGGCACATGTGATTGCCTAGCAAACATTTGGTAATTCTTGCATGTTCTGACGAGCTCTTCTGCATCTTTGAGTGCTGTTGGCCAATAGAAACCGGTTCTGAATGCTTTGCCGACTAGTGTCCTGGAGGCTGCATGATTTCCATAGCATCCTGATTTCGTCCAAGATTTTCTTTCCTTTATCTGTCGGAACACATTTAAGCAGTACTCCTGATGATGCTGCTCTTTTGTATAGTTTATCCCCCACCAGGACGTAGTTTTTGCTTCTTCGTACAACCCGGGTTGCTTCTGCTTTGTCTTCGGGTAGTTTCTTCTCTTTGATAAAATCAATGTATGTTTGTCTCCAATCACTTTGTATGACCATGATTTGTCTTGACTGGTCTGGTTCTTCTGCTTGATCTATTTCCATTGGATCTGTTGTCTCTTTCTCTTTTTCTGTGTTCCCGAGTTGTTTGATGGATGGGGCTGTGAGTTCTTCCACAAATATACCGGGTGGTACTTTTGCTCTGTCTGATCCTAATTTGGCTAGCACATCTGCTGCAATGTTGGAATCTCTTAGGACATGATGGATTTCGAGCCCTTGGAAAATTTTCTTCAATATTCTGACTTCTGCACAGTACGCATCCATATTATCTTTTGTACAATCCCAATCCTTGTTGACTTGATTGATTACTACAGCTGAATCACCGTAGACAAGTAGTCTTTTGATCCCAAGCGAGCTTGCAACTCTTAGACCGTGTATTAATGCTTCGTATTCTGCCTCATTGTTAGTTGCCTGCCAAAGTATTTGTAGCACATATTTTAACTGTCTCCCTCCTGATGATATGAATAGTACTCCTGCTCCAGCTCCTCCTAACTTTAGGGAACTGTCAAAATACATTTTCCAATGATCAAGTATTGGTTCGGGTTCTTTTTGACTGATTTCTGTCCATTCAGCAATGAAGTCGGATAACGCTTGAGATTTGATTACTGTTCTTGGTTTGAAGTCTAGGTTGAGAGCACCGAGTTCTACTGCCCATTTTGATATCCGACCTGTTGCATCTTTGTTGCGTAGAATGTTTTGAAGTGGAAAATTGGTTACCATTGTAATCTTGTGTTCATGGAAATAATGTTTCAGCTTTCTTGATGATATCAACACTGCATAAAGTAGTTTTTGCATGTGTGGGTATCTCACTTTTGATTCTATTAGTACTTCGCTTATGTAATAGACTGGTCTTTGCATTTTGTATGCGTGTCCGGGTTCTTCTCTCTCAACCACAATTGCTGTGCTGACAACGTTCTTGGTCGCTGTAATGTATAGCATCATGTCCTCTTTGTCTTTTGGTGGTGTCATTACTGGTGATGATGCCAAGTATTCTTTTAACTTTTGGAATGCTTCTTCTGCCTCTTCTGTCCATTCAAAATTTCCTATTTTTTCAATAATTTGAAGAAAGGTAGCCCTTTTTCTCCTAGTCGGGAGATGAATCTGTTGAGTGCTGCCATACATCCTGTAAGCTTCTGTATGTCTTTAACTTTCTTTGGAGGTTTCATATCCATGATGGCTTTAACCTGCTTTGTACTTGCTTCAATTCCTCGGTTACTGACTAGAAACCCAAGTAGTTGTCCTGATGGTACCCCAAAAACACACTTTGTGGGGTTTAGCTTCCACTGCCATGCTTTTAGATTCTTGAAAGTCTCCTCGAGGTCTTCTATCAATGATCTGGGTTCTTTTGTCTTGATTACTACATCATCAATGTATGCTTCTGCATTTCTTCCGACTTGACTCCCCAAGCAAGTTTGAATTGCTCTTTGGTATGTTGCCCCTGCATTTTTTAGCCCAAAATGCATTGATTTATAGAAATATGCCCCAAAGGGTGTAATGAACGATGTCTTGCTTTGGTCTTCTTCTCTTAAGGATATTTGATGATAGCCTGAATAGTAATCTAGAAAGGATAACAGAGCTGATCCTGCTGTCGAGTCAATGATTTGATCAATCCTTGGTGGGACATATGGATCTTTTGAGCAATGTTTGTTGAGGTCTGTGTAGTCGATGCACATGTGCCATTCTTTTGACTTCTTCTTCTCTACTAGGACCGGGTTGGCAAGCCAATCCGGGTTGATTATTTCTCTGATGAATCCTGCTGCCATGAGCTTAGTAATCTCTTTTTTGATTGCTGCTTTTCTGTCTGGAGCGAATCTTCGTAACTTCTGCTTAACGGGTTTGGACCCTTTGTTCACATCAATTATGTGCTCAGCCAACTCCCTTGGGACCCCTGGCATGTCTGCTGGCTTCCAAGCGAAAATATCTTTGTTGTCCCGAAGAAAGTTGGTGAGCGCGAGTTTCTATTTTGGGTCGAGATTTGCACTGATGATTGCCGTCTTCTCCAGATCACCAGTTAGTAAGTCAATAGTCTTGGTAGCGGCTTCTTTTGGTGGTGTAAAGTTGCTTGGCTTCTTAGCCGATATCTTAATCTCATCTGGGTTCATTTCGTTGGCCAACATTGCAATCTCCTTTCCTTCCTTTATATCTTGTAATCTTTCGGATATTTGTACTGCTTGTACGTCGCAATCATGTGCTTTCTTTAGATCTCCTTTCAATGATAATACGCCCTTTGTTGTTGGCATCTTGAGCAGTAGGTATGGATAATATGGTACTGCTATGTATTTTGTTAAAGCTGGTCTCCCAAGTATTGCGTGGTAGCATGATTCAAAGTCTGCAACTTCGAATTTGATGAATTCCATCCGGTATTTGTCTGGTGTGCCAAAGGTGACGGGTAGGGTTATCTGTCCGAGGGGCATAGCCGCTCTGCCGGGTACTATTCCATAAAATGGTATGCTTGTGGGCGTCATTAGATCTTCACAATTCAGATTCATCCTTTTGAGAGTATCTGCGAAAATTATGTTAAGCCCAGCTCCTCTATCGATGAGTACTTTAGTTACTGCTGCTCCTGCGATAGTCGGACCTAGTACCAGCGGGTAGCAACCTGCGTTTGCTGCACTAGTCTATTGGTCTTCTCTTGTGAAGTGGATGGGGTATTCTGACCAATCTAGATATCTTGGGATGGCTGGTTCAGCTGCCATGATGGCTCTGTGAGCTAGTTTCTCTTGTCTTTTGCTTCGTGTGTTAGGAACACCTGAAAATATCACCGCTAATTGGTGTTGGGGTTCTTGATAATCTCCTTCAGCTCTCTTTTCCTCCTTCTTGGATTCTTCTTGCTTTGGCTCCGAGTTGTTTTGATTCCTGTTTTCTCTCTTCATGAATTGCCGCTGAAAAGTGCTGTATTCAACTAACTTGTGTCTGGCCCCTGGGTGTATGTGACACGGCATGTTTTCTATGTTTTCCGGCGCTCTTCCTTGATAGTTGTTACTTTGATAGTTGCTATTACTGTTGTAACCGCTATTGTTACGGTTGTTGCTATTGTTGTAGTTGCCATTGTGATTGCTACCATTGCTATCATTGCCGTTGCCATTATATCTTCTTTTGTTGTCTGTGGTTGCCACCATATTGTCTTGCCTTGGTCTTTTGTCTTGCTGTCTGTAATCGGGTCTTCTATTCTCTAGGTTGTCCCTAGCAAATCTGTGCCAAGTTCTTTCTTCTGACGAAATTAGCTTCTCAACAACCCTCTTGAAGTCTTCATTTGTTCTTGGGTTCTCATTAAAATAGTCCTTGTATTGCCAGTTTGCACAGATTCCTTCTGCAAAGGCCTCTATCACCTCCCTATCAGTAATGTCGTGGACTTGAGCCCTGAATTCTCCAAATCTTCTATAGTATTCCCTTAGACTTTCTCCTCTCCTTTGCTTTACTCCTTTCAATTCGGCTGCAGTCATTGGATGTGTAATAATGCCTGCGTAGTTGTTGCAGAAAGCTTCTTGCAAGTCTTTCCAATACCTGATTGATCTTGGCCTCAATTTGTCAAACCATTGTAGCGGCATTGCTTCGAGGGCCATTGGGAAGAATAGAGCCTTGATGTCATCGTCTCCTCTAGCTAATTCAATAGATTGGGAGTAAACCCTTAGCCATTGTCTTGGTTCGACTTTGCCATCATACTTGGAATGATTTGCTGGTTTAAACTTATGCGGTAGCTTTAAAGTTTGTAGTCTTCCTGCGAAACAAGGGAATCTGTCGTATGGTTCCGTTCTTCCATAATCTGGCGATCTTGTCCTTCTGTAATAAGACCTGTCTTCTTTTAACTCGGACTCTCCGTAGTCATCTTCTTTGTCAAATCTTCTTGATATTTTTTGGTAGCGTTGGCTCAATTCTGGTTTGTCTCTTTCTTGTTGCTTTGAGTAGTGTTCCTTCCTTCCATTGATATCAGCACTTTCTACTGGTCCTATCCTTTGAAAATTCGATTTTTTGGGTGGCTGCTCCCTTTGTGGCTCCTGTGGAACTTCTTCGCCGGGTTGTTCTTCTGATCCCCCGACTTCTTTCTTCTGGTCTTCCTTTGCTTTCCCGTTATTCGTGAGGGTGTACAACTCCTTTGTTAATTCTTCAATTCTGTCCCTTTTTGTATTTTTTGTGGCTTCTTTTTCCGCCTTCCTTCTGTTGTATTCCATTAGCTCCGCTTTGTATTTATTCCAGACTTGCTTCCTTTGTTTAGCCCGGTTCCTCCTTCTAGCTTTCAATTTGTTCTTCTTTAGCCTTGCTAGTCTTTGCTCATCATTTTCGTTGCTGTCGCTTTTCTCATCTGGCGAGATGTTGCCTTCTGATTCGTCTAAAGATTTTATATCCGGTATCTGTGCTGGTTCCAAAGGTTGTTCTAACTGCTCCGCCATGTATACAGTATACCTCTTCCGAGCTCTTCTTATACGGTATTCCATCCTTCGTTTGGTTGAGCTGTCTGTAGCTTCTGAACTGGATCCGAGTTCTTTTCCTTCTTGATAAGGTAGTTCTTCAACGCGCGTGCCAGTCTGGACTTTGCTTGAGGTGAAAGAACCTGGCCAATGCACCACACAATCTTGCGGGGTCACTGTCATGATCATCCCTTCTTGTGCTCCCTCCAGGAGTATTCTTCTTGCTGAGTTCATCTTGTTTTGGGTAAAGTGTTGATAGACTGATGCCGCATTGTGCAGTCCATAAGTTCCCAAGTTCTCCTTTGAGTTGTACGGGTCGTATCCCTTCGCGATCGTTGTTGTGTCTCCGAGTCCAATTAGGCTTGGCTCTTGTGCCGTGAAGATTGTCTTGGAATCGGGTTGTATCTCTTTTTCAGAGTCGGTTTCGTATCCGCTTTCTTCCTTATTCCGAGTTGTATCCGAAGTTGAGAGTTTCATCATCTTCTCGGCGAGTTTGTATTGAATTTTGTCATTGAATTCTTTTTCTTCTCGGAGACAGGTACGAAGCTTGCTGTCGCCGTCAGCCTTGCAGATCCAGGATCCGAAGACAAAGGTTGTTCCCGCCGAAAAGGTCATCTTGAGGTTGAGGTCCGCCGAACTCTCGAGAAAAAATTCGTCGAAAGCCCCTACCTGGCGCGCCAGCTGTCGATATTTTACCACCGATAGCCTGCCACGGGGGTACCCGGGACAGTTGTTCGGGCTTCGGCGAATAGCGGAATTCGGCGGTTACGCAAAGAGACTCACGATTTATACTGGTTCAGGCCCTCGACTTGGTCGAGTAATAACCTTACGTCCAGTTTTGGCGTTAGCCTGCTTGCGTTGTATTGCTTTGAGTATCGGGTATGCGTTCTCCTTTTTACAATGGGTACCCTCACCAGCCCTTTATAGTCCAGGCGCTGAGAGGCGTTGTTTGCGTCCTATTCAGATACAAGGTCAGAGTCCTAAGCTACGCTTCGGGCATTTTTCCTTGTATAGTTTGAGTTGGAGTTTCGGTTTTACACGTTGCTTTGCTCCGCGTTCTTCTTGGCGATTGGACTGTAGGCCTTGTTACCAAGGCCTACCTCCCTGCAGTATGGTCTATGGGGGGCCCGTAGGGTTCCCCATCGACACACTGCTACTTATCAGAAGGTATTGGCTGAACGCCTCAATCTTGTTGGTCGTCGTGTTGTTCCTACTATGCTGGTGCAGCGTGAGTCATGCCCGGAACATTGGGCGACCTGGGAACCATCTGCAACCATATCCAAGCTCATACCCAGGGTGTTGTCCACGTCGACTACTGCATTGCAAGGACGCGTTGCAACTTAAGGAGGAGGGATTGTCACGGAATGGGCCTTATGCCGTGCTTGGTGTTTATGCTACACTAGCTAATGGGCACGTAAGCCGACTTGTATGTCGTAGGGGTGCAATTCCTGGGCTTAGCCCATTTTCGTTTTGCACTCTCCGTTAAGACTTGCTGTGTGGGTGGTTGGGCGGACAACGAATAAAGAAACCAAATTCCTGTTTCTCGTCTTCCCGAGACCCTCCTGCTGTCGAGACGGCGCCGCCGGGCTCGCTCGCCGTGCGTGTACGCCGGAATCCCTATCAACCCTACTAGTATCGTAACACCTCTCTAGGGTGTGCACCACAAGAAAGCCGATGTATGTATGTATGCCTAGTCATCGGCTGCTACTTGATACATATGTGAGGCTCAGTCATCTATATGACTCTATGCTTGTTTCTGTATCACCTGCTGAGGCTTCTATCTTGCTATATATAGACTTCCAAAAGTATTTGATGGAGATCTGATTTCCTCTTTTGTCATGAACTTTGTCAAAGTAGATGCCTTTTTATATTTTATATTGAGATGTTAGGTCTGATATGGCTAGATATTTTGACCATTTACACACAGATCAGTGAAGTTTACTTGTACTAGTATCATGCATTCATGCTATAGGTATGCACAACAGCACTAGTTAATTTCACTTCAACTTTCTCCAGGTGGTTATTTGCATAAGTTATGAAGTTGTTTCTTGTAATCATATCTGAAGGTACAGGAAAGGTTAAGAGAATTTTAGAACTAATTTAGTTGAGCTTTTTATGATTTCCTAAAGTTAATAGTTATTTGGAATTATAAGAAACACCAAAGCATTCACAATATTGTAAAAACTAATTTTGAATAGTTTATAAATACTAGGAAGTAGGAAGCCAATACAACAGAACCTCTACCTCCTATCGCATTTTCTATGTCCACCTCTTATCGCATTTTCAAACCAAAAAGAATAGGCAGTACTATAGTAAGTTTTTCTTGACCAAAAGCTGTATACTAAGATGGCGGCGGCCCCCTCCCCTCCCCTCCCCTGCCGCGCCGCCGCCGGAACAGGCCGCCGGCAAGGCCGTGCGGCTCGCCGGGATGGCGGCGGCGGGGCCTCTCATCCTCACGCCTTGGCAGAGCAGCAGCGCAGGCTGCAGCGGGCCGACTGGGCGCGGCCTCGCCTAAGCCGCATGGGGCTCGGGGGAGCTGCCTGGCCGCAGCTGCGGTAGCACCGGCCGGAGCCTAGGCAGGCGCTCGGTGGTGGCGGCGGTGGGATCTCCTTCTTCCCCTCCGCCGTCCCCTTCCTCCTCGTATGGCAGCGCTGGCGGCGATGTTCCAGGCTGCTCTTGGGCCTGGGCGGCTAGATCTGGTGCGCTGGAAGCCGGATCCGGTGCCCCCATGGCTGGGGGCGGCGGCGCCGGCTTGGGGCACCGGGTTCTCTGCCCTAGTGGCTGGATCCGGCGCCCTTTGGGCTGGGGGCGGCGCTCACGGTGGTGGGGCACTCGCGACCGGCAGCATCGGCTGTGGGTGCCAGAGTCGGCGACGTCGTCCAGCAACGGCTTCGGTGTGCGGCAGTGTGACGCGCGCGGCAGGGTAAGCCCGATCCCGTGTTGCCCAGCCAGAGGGGGTGGCGGCCGATGCAGCTATGCGGCTGCTGCGTGCAGCCGGTGCGTCGATGCCTCTCTGGAAGGGTTTTGTTGGGATGGCGGGGCAGTGACGACGGTGGCCACAACAGGATAGGGTCCGGGTCTTGGTCGGACGTTTGTGCTGGGAACCCTTTGGGTGAAAGCCTTGACGACGGCGACGTCTGTGGGCGCCGCATCCCCTGCTGAGGGTGTCGTGTTCCCCAGCATTGCCTTCCACGGGTGAAAACCCGGTCCATCTTGGATGAGCGACGGTGGCGTTCTCGACGTCATGCCCTTCTTGAAGGCGTCGCTGATTGGATCTCGTCTCAACCACGACGTTGCCTTCGGTTGATGCTCTTAGCTTCTCGGCGCCCGGTCTGCGTGTGGAGGGATGACTTGCAGCGTGAAGTCGGAGCTGTTGCGTCAAGGGATGTGGCTTGGCAACGATGACATGAGGCGAACCACCCCCTCTTTCGTCTACTGGGAGGCTTGGAAGGTGTGGCAAATGCCAGGGGCGAGGCGGAGGGTCAAGATAGGAAGTCGGAGCTGCTCTTTGTTTTGAGCTTGGCAACGATGACCTGTTGCGGCCTCTCGCTTTGGTTTTTTTTCTTCATTAGGTTCGTCTGTGTCTGCCATGGGAAGTCGGAGCTGCTGGTTGCTTTGTAACCACGCTCGGCAACGATGACTCATGACAGTTTTGTTTCCCTTCCGCGTCACGTGGGTGGGTCAGCCATTCGTGTGGCGTGTGTTGGCACCACGTTTGGCTACCCTTCTTGTACATAATTTTCTTTCGTCTTAATTGAGCGGCAGAGCTCCTGCCTTTGTTTCAAAAAAAAAGTGATGCCATACCTTTTTTCAAGGAGAGGGACAGGGAGAGAGGAAGAGAATAATATTATCATGTCCTTTTGCTGGGGGGAAAGGTGCTGTGGCTGGTGGCCCTTGGTTTCTGAAGAGGCAATTAACTTTCCTTTTGAGAATTTTATTCGGTCAACCCTTTTTGTATGATTCGTGTCATTCTCATTCTTCCATTACCCTCATGTATTTTTAGGTCTTAGGAAATGTTCTGAATTACATTCTTGAAGTAAACCAGATACAGGGGAAAGATGATATGTCTACAAATGTTCCTGTTCTATGAAAAATTATAACGTGTACGAAATCCTCATTTTTCAGTTCTCCAGATGCCTGGAACTTTTATGAGATGTATGTAGAAGTGACAATGCCGGAAGGTTTTAAATCACAGAAGAACCTTCCTAGTTAATAGTTATGCATTTTACATCATGATGTACAGCTGTAATCCCAGCAAAAAGTAGTGAACATGCTTGAATCTACTTGAGCTAGTGCTGCAAACTTACTAGAGGAGTAGTACTGGATTGAACATTCCTATGTATTATAAATTTATAATGGTTTCTAAACAAAATGTATCACTATTTGTTGTAAACATAACTGTCTCACCTGACCTGGAAATGGATCCTAAGTATCATTCCTACTTCACACGTTTATTCAGGACGTTCATTTACTTCTAACGTTTGCATTTGCAGCTTTGTACAAAGACAGCTTCATTTTCTGGTTGAAACTATACTGGTGCCTTGTTTGGATCCCCCTATCTGCCAAGGCAACTGCCAGTAAATGATACTTTCCCACTGGAGACATGGTTACATCAAAAGAGTTACATCAAAAGAGTGATGCATCCTATAAAGCTTCTATGGAAATATGGTTCAAGGGAATTTGTGCCAGAAGCTCTGCTCAAGCCAGCAGTTATTTGAGTTGACAAACTGTTGTTTTTTTGGTGAAGCAAGCTTTGAATCTGATCAATGGCTTGAAGCTCAAGGCCAAATGTCCGCCCCGTAACTGGTCACCTCGTTGGACTTTCGATTATCCAGACTCTCTAGGCTTGCAGTGCTTTGTACTGGTGAGTTTTGTACTTGTGGAGCTGCGGTTGGACCTCTGAACGCATCACTCCCTAGTAAATCCAACCCTGTGGTTGTGAGCATATTCAAAGCTTGGCACATCTTTCTTGAGTTCAGATATGGTGCCAGGCCAAGGTCGCCTAGGCCACAAGATATAGCACTTCTCGCTACCATATCCTCTGCCATCTTTACCTGCAATTCAAACGGATTGGTTAGACTGATAGAGAGTCACAACATTTGTGATGGTTCAGTTGTTGTGGCAACTGTTTCTGCGAGAAGCGAACTGCTCACCTTGACTCTTAACGCTTCTACATCAGATTTGAGGATTCTGTTGTCTGTGACTGCAGTACTGAACTGCTGGTTGGCCTCTGAAAGTTGCTGGAACAATGTTGCATTTTCACCTTTAAGTCGTTCAACCTGATTATGAGGGAACATATCAGTGTGCATCCCATAAAACTCACAGCATCACATCCTTAGTTGGAAGTCATTCCTGGCCAAGTGGTTATGGTACCTGTGACTCAAGTTCAGACATTTGCGCCTGTTTTCTCCGCCTAGACCGTCGCGCAGACTCCCTGTTGGACACCATCCTGAAATTTACAAGAACAATGCATCCACAACAAGACGTAAGCTCTCTGTTCAGACATTTGTTGGAAACTTGCATGATTTCTCTGCAGGCTTGATCTATTCATACCTTCTAATTCGCTTCGTTTCAATGGGTTTGTTGCCTCGCTCATATGGAACTCCCTCTACCTCATAGAGTGATTCACTGTCGGAGTCTGACTCGCTTTCAAGAGCATGGTTCGCTGAGGTGGTTGCCCCGAGGCTGGCTGTGACCAGGACAATGCGGCAGGTGAGCAATACTTATCATGAGCCTAATTGGATGTTTTTTAGAATTCCGCATAATTCGGATGTGATCATACTCTAAATCGATTGGACTAGCTGTTAACATATATTCAAATAGGCCTGTTTAGCAGGCAGGAATTTCCATAGAAGTTTGGACAGATGAAAACACTGAGCTGTTTAAAATCCCATAGGATTCATGTGCAAATTGTAAACGGTTGTGGTTCACATATCCAATCAACAAATGATCACAATTATCTATCATTCGTACAGAGATTAGAGCATTTGACGACATAGTTAAATTCGAGTTTGTATAGATTGCAGTTGAAGGAGCAGGGCTGTATGTCCCTTACCGGAGATGAACGCCGTCCGCGACATGTCTGGGTTCATCGTGCGGACGCTCCCATACCACCAACTGCTTTCATCCATGGTGTTCTGCTCGGGCACAAGCAGATCTTTGGTTAGTAATGAAACCACAGGCAAGCGTAGCGAACTCTACCTATCTTCTTTGGAAACAGAGATGCATTTTCAGTTGCGCTGCAATCACATTGCTCGTGGCTGTCAGTGCTCACCGAGTCGGCGAAACCGACGCCGGGCAGGGCGCCGCCGGCGCCGGGCGAGAACACGCCGCTCCCTCCGGGCTCGCCTGGTCCGCCGCACCCGGGATTGCCACGCCCGGCGGCGGCGCGGGCGTCGTCGCCGCTCTCGCGGATGAACGCCTCCAGCTGCAGCTCCGACGCGCACTTCTTCATCCCGCCAGCCGGTGTACCGCGAGAGTTGACGCCGACCGAACCTGTGCCTCCCGTCCCGGCGTGGTGGTGTCGCTCGCCGTCGTGCCGTGCCGACGGTTTTTGAAGGGGTGGGGCGCGGACAGAAATCTGGTGGTACGTGGAAAGGTTAGCTGGGGTGCTGGGGGATAAACCGCCTCGTCAAATGGATGGTGACGCGGGATGACTCGGATCCGCGTCGGCCTTGGCGAGGCAACGACGCCGATGCGGGGGCACGCGCGCGCTCCCGTGGCCGCCGACAGGTGGGCCCCGCGTCCGGTGGGCCGTGGCTGTCACGGTACGGGGGTCGGATGGGACGAGGCGGCGGCGACTGTCAGCGGGGCGCGGGGCGCGGGCGCTCGCGCGTATCTCGCGATGAAAGCGAGGGAGAGGGAGGCGCGTGCGTCCGAGTCGGCACGGGGCTCGGGATCTGCCTCGTGGGCCGTGGGGGGCGGGCCCCGGCCCGGCCGCCGCGTCCGCGCGGCCACACGATCCGTGCGGCCTGGTGAGTGGGCGATGATGTGGCGCGGTTGACCGGGGGAAGGGACGGAGACGCACTCGTGGAGCTGCGTCGGACGGGACAGCGGCTGCCGGGCTTTTCGAAGCGATCCTGCTCTGCCGGGCCTCGGTGGTCCGGCTCTTCTTTCCGAAAGGCGGTAGTGGCTCGATTGTTTTCGTTATCCGGAGGGTGATCAGATCAGGGTTTACCGACTTGATGTGCGATGTTCAGTGGCAGTGAAGCCGTGGCCATTAGCAACCAGGCATGCACGGGTGACACGCCATAGGACGGGAGGTCGGTTGGTTGCATAATTCGAATGCTTCTGTTGTACTCGCTCGGTTTCAAATTACAAGCGGTTTTGACTTTTTCTAGTTCATCCATTTTATTATGTATTTAGATAAATTATTACTCTATCCGTTCTAAAGTATAAATCGCTTTGATTTTTTTGTTCATTTATTTTGCTATGTATCTAGATATATTATTATATCTAGATACATAACAAAATGGATATACTAAAAAAAAGTCAAAACGACTTATAATTTGAACGGAGTGAGTATATCTAAATGCATAGCAAAATGAACGTATTAAAAAAAATCAAAGCGACTTATAATTTGGAACAGAGGGAGTAGTACATTAGTAGTTAGAATATTTCCATATGCTAAAACACCTAATTAGGGTACAGATCCTAAGAGTCGTGTGTTTGCGTATATAGTTGACCCCGGGGGATTTAGGATCTCGTTTGTCAACGGAGATTGGAAGAAACTTGTAGCTATAAGCAATCTAAAAAAGTATTTCTCAGTTTCGTGTCGAATGAAATGTTGTACAGTACTTTATATATGCAAGTGTTTTTTATAGGTTACGTATTCAGATATTCAGTGTCTTGTGGGTTATCAAAATATTTTATGTAATATAACAGCTCTTTCCTCATTTTGTTCGGTATATATGCACCATGCGCTCCAAGCTGGGCCGTGGGCTCTGCTCACCGCTCGGCCGAGCTGCTCGCCGGCCTCTCTGTGCTAGGCGTAATTATCGGCGGGTTGGCAGTCACTTTGGGCCAGGATGGGCTTAAGATCCTGTTTAGTTGGGCTTTTAAACCTGTTTTTGCTTTTGCAAAAGCCAACAAAAGGGCTCAAAAGCCACGACTGCTTTAGGCCAAAAGCAACTTTCACCTCACCTCCTACTTTCAGCTGCTTTTGGGCCAAAAATTACCCACCTGCCTCTGGTTATGAGATACTGGTTCGTTTTTTTTGTTTTCTTTTCCTCTCGGCGCCAGCTACGGCGGTGGTCGCGAGACAGAGACGCTCGAGGGCTGCTCCGGCCCCTTCAACCATATAATAATTAATTCACCATAAAAATTTCACCATAATTGGACCATAGAAGCTGCAGCTTTGAATTAATTACAAAAAACATAGATCTAAAGCTATAACAAAAATTTTGTACTAAAGCATACCATATTATATATTCATTGTGTAGATCTACTCATGTGGAGTCCAAGAAAATTATATTTTCCATTTTATGATTTTTCTGTGATTTACTATGATTTTTTTCAAACATTCAGCCGAAATAAATAAAAAAAAAGAAAGAAAAAGACAAAACCGCCTATAACCGGGTCAGGGAGATAAAATGAACGGGTTTAAAAGTTGAGAGAGGTGGTTTACCCGATTTTGAAGTTTAGAGAGGACAACTAGACTTTGAGCCTTTGAGGATAATTCAGGGAGATAAAATTGACTTTTTCCTTTTAAAAACCTCGGGAATTCCGTTCCACGCGCACGATTTCTGACTTACTAGACTTTAGCGAAACTGGAAATCTAACTTATACGGTATAAGTTATATATAGCCTGTTCGCTTGTTGGTTCAGTCAGGACTTATCAGTCAGCCAACAGTGTTTTTCTCTCACAGCAAACCAGCACCAGTCGGACTTATTAGTCAAAAACCAACCAGCAAACATGCCGATAACCATTTTTATACGGTACAGATTCAGTGTCAAGATTCTTATTCATGGAGGGATGCCGTGCACATTCCTTGATCGGACAACCTTTCCTTAAATGAGCTTCAAATCGACCATACCTATGCTATGTGTGGAGGAAGCCGGCCATTGCGGCATGGTAAGAAGAAAACAAGGATTTTCTTTCTGGAACAACGCTTCATTAATTAAGCAGCAATATTATAATCAAACTGCAGACAAGGCTGCAAGAAGGTAGGGGCCTCAGCCCAAACAAAAGAGGCTAAAAAAGAAGCAACATGTTGAGCGCATAGGTATTAAGTGTGCTAAAAAATGGACACTGTTCACGCTAGATTTTACTGTTTATGCTAAAATTTTGTAAGAGAAAAATACTGCTCTGGCTGGAAAAAAAGGCAAGCCAACCAGCCGAAAACGACCAGCCGAACGCGCTCTATTAAGTGTGCTACAAAATTCGCTCATCTTTTAGTGTGGAGAATCTGAAACGAGGTGAAGTTGGCAATCATCTCCTCAACATCATCCAGAATTGCCTTGATCTCCAAGCGTTGGTTTCACCAACAATTCTATCGAACTGCAAAGTGTGCCAATGCAAAGTAGCACATTGTCACAAGAGCCAGCTTTATTCATGGAAAACAATTTTTTTTTCTGGTTCTGATAGCACTTTTTGCATACCAGCTGCAACAGCGACGGCCTGTTCGCTTGGTCGTAAACGATCGTAAATTTCCAACTAGAACAATATTTTTCTCTCACATCAAACCAGGCAGTAATAATAATCTACGATCGTATATGATCGTTTCAGCCCCAACCGAACAGGCTGAATGCTTGTACGGATTATTACGTATATATAACGCAAATAAAAATCAAACGGCCTTATTATCCTATACCACGACACCTCCCCTTTTTGTTCAACAAAATTTAACATTCAATTTACACACGCTGGAAGATGGTCCGACAAGCTTGCACTTGCACACCCCGACGATCTCCGGCCGTCACACACGTCTCTGAAGAAATTAATAAACGACGCCGCCCGCGCCTCCCACAAACGTATGCCACCATGGTACACGGACATCACACACACACACACACAACGTTTGCACCAAAACCACACTGTGTTTGTCTCTATTCGGAGTGCGACAGCGGCTCGCCTGGTGGCCGCGACGCCGCCGCCGGCTCTCCGTCGCTCAGGAACGACGAGGCGGTGCTGCTGTCGTCGGCGGTGTCGCGCTCCCGGAGCTCCTCGATGCGCGCGAGCGCCTCCTCGAGGCCCCAGCGCCGGCCCACGTCGGGCTCGCAGCAGCCGAGCCCGACCTGGAGCAGCTTCACCATCTGGCCCTCGCCGCTCCGCGTCCTCCGCATGTCCTTGTCGAACACCTCGCCGGTCCACTCCTCCCGCACCACCGAGTTGACCCACCCGGCGAGGTCGGTGCCCACGCGGCCCTGCCGGAGGTAGTTGGCCGGGAACTTGCCCGTCAGCACCTCCAGGATGAGGATGCCCAGGCTCCACACGTCGCTCTTCCGCCCCGGCCGCCCGCCCTGCGCCGCGCACTCGGGGGACTTGTACGCCACCATCACCTGCGCCGCGTGCTGCGGCGTCACCATGGGCGCCAGCGCGTAGTCGCTCAGCAGTGGCTCGCAGGTGGCGTCCAGCAGGACGTTGGAGGACTTGAGGTGCCCGTGCGGCACCATCAGCATCGGCAGCTCCTCGTACAGGTGCGCCAGCCCGCGCGCCACGCCCTTGATGATCTTCAGACGCTTCGGCCAGTCCAGCGGCGGCAGGCTCGACCTCGTACCTGCAGTTCCACCATCAGTCAGGCCGCAGCGACAATTCAGTGTATGTCTCGCGTTGCTTGCTTACCGCCATGGAGCACGTGAGCCAGGCTGCCGTTCACCATGTAGTCCGTGACGAGCAGCTTCTCCTCCTTCTTGTAGAGGTAGGCGATGACGGGGAGGAGGTTGGGGTGGACGAGCTGCCCCAGCCGGCGCATGTGCTCCGAGAAGTCCTCGCGCCCGACGCCGTTCATGTCCTTGAACCGCTTCACCACCAGGGACGGCCCGTCCAGCAGGGTCGCCTTGTACGACGCGCCGAAGTTGCCGCTGCCCAGCACCTCGGCGGAGGCACGGAGCAGGTCCTCCAGCTCGAACCGCGCCCGCCCCTCCTGGATGAACACCAGCTTCCCGTGGTCGTCGCGCCGACCGCCACGCTTCCCGGCCGCGGGCGTCACCACGCCGCCGTGCTGATCCATGCCACCCTGCAGTCACGAACGTTACTTGCATCGATATATACGGAAACGTCAACAGCAGTTTGAACCGGGCTGGCAGGTACATGCTGCCGTGTGCATACCTTCTCGATCTTGACGGCCGGAGCAGAGGTGACCTTGGCGGCGTCGGGGCTACCGCCTTGTGTTTCGGCGCCTCCAGCATAGCGTGCCTCGTTGCGGCGGGCCTGGACCGCTGCGATGACGCCGGCAACGGCCAGGACTGCACCGATCGCGACCACCACGATGGCGATGGTTATCAGTATATTCATGCTCCCGGATGACGATTTCGAGGACTTGGAAGGGGAAGGGCATGGAGTGCCGACCAAGTCGCCACAGAGAAGTTTGTTCCCTGAAGATTCCAATGACAAGGTTTGGATCAGAGGGCATGTGAGACAAGGACCAAAGATGAACACTTTAAGAATTAGCTACATGCTAGCGGTAATATTCTGAGCTCAATTGCTCCTCTCTCGTTGTAAAATGAAATGAAATTTCAGTAGCGTTTCAGTGGGCAGTGGAAGCACCAACAGATTCACATGCTACTTCCTCGCTTCAAAATACTGTATAGGATGTACTAGGAAAAAAAATCCAACTTCATAAATTTTGACCAATATTCAGATTATATGCATCATTAGTTAATAAAAGTTACATGAGTTGATTCACATTACATGTATCTTCTATTATGATTTGATTTTGTAGCAATTGATGATACTTGCTCCGACAGGGAAAAATGCGAGTCTAAAATTCCAATGAGGAATTAATCAGAAGTGGAAAAGTCACATATCCCTACTACTGTCATGCTTGTGGGAACAAACAAGAATGGTAGATTAGTACTACCTCTTTCCTGGAATATAAGCCATCTTACAAATTCTAGAACGTATGTGATGTGACCCATCCTGGTTACCATTTTTGGGTTGGTAATAGAAATTAATGGTAGATATCTATATAAATGCTACCTTTTTAAAACTGAGTTCGAGGGTTAGTTCATTTTGATTTCCTTATAATTTGAGAGGAATTTTGAACGCTCAGATATTTCAGGAAAGAGGGAGTAGGAAACACAGGAATGCCGACTAGTGGGGGAAGAAGCGGTTTTGTGGAAATTTTCTAGATAGTTGAGCACATATAAAGATGATCCATAATACCCACACTACCCACCTACAATGCCTACATTTGCATTCTTTTTGGGACATAACTTGGACCATAGAATTGCATGTTTTTTTTGGGGGCAGAGGGAATATATTGCAGGAGTAGTTGATAGTCAAAGTATGCTTCTAAAGACTTCTCCCGACACTAACAATAGACCTTATAATAGGAAATGGGGTTATTAGCAATGAATATTACAAGCTTTAAGTACCACAAATATTCCATTTTTTTCTCAATTGTGCTATGTTACATTCCATATATATATATATATATATATATATATATATATATATATATATATATATATATATATATATATATATATATATATATATATATTGCATAATATAATATAAACTTGTGACAACTGAACTACCGCTGGTAGAGAAAATTTTAAGCAAATTATGTTTATAACCACATAAATGATTTAACTATTTGGAGCTCCTTTTCTATTATCACACCAAAGGTAAGACTAGACACGGAATGAGTTGTACCATGTTGATTCTAAAGGGTGAGTTCAAGACACATATTCTTAGGCCTAGCACGAATCCAGTTTCTTGAAGGAACGTTTCTAAGGAGAAATCGATTTTGACTCTGCTATGAAATAGGGGGTTTAGGCTTCTGATCTCTAAGATGTATAGTCTGAAAAATGCTTCTAACTATGACTCCAGATCCTGGAACAATTTGCTATAAATTCTTTTGTTTCTGGAGCAAATTAGTTCGGAGAATTCTATCAAACACAAGCTTAATGTCTTTGGCCTGGGTATTTTTACTAATCCAACAACTGATTTATGGTCCATCGACGGACTGATGCAATGGTTCGCCTCACTACATAACCCTAACAATCCTTCACATCCTCGTCCTAACTCTAGAATCATGTAGAGCGACAAACATGATGCTTCTTATGCTCACAACTCGCCTATTATTGCCTTCACCAAGGTGCAATCAAGCCCCCATTCTCACTCCAACATCTCATAACCTCAAGTTGCTTTCGCCACTATGCCTTCTTGCCACCCGCGATCCTTCCTCATCTCTAGACGCTCCTTGCCACCTGATCCATTGCTAAGACTAATCCTAGTTCAGTAGGTTGTTGTTGTGATGCCTCCACCTCTAGTGGCGAAGACACCAGCCGACGACCCAAGGCGGCCGCTTGGGCTCATCACCGAAGTGCAAAGGGATTTTTGTTTGTATCAAAGAGAGACACTATATGTCTGTAGGTAATTATTTCTGCATATATAATAAGAATCGTCTGGGCTCTTAGAAGTTTCTGGCTATGTACCTGTCCAACTCCCATGCTCAATTGGCATCGCTTGAACACTAAACACTCATTATTGTGTAGAAAAAAAACATCATAATCATCTTCCCATAAAAGTGTTCCAATGTTCGACTTATATTATTATAGTTAGGATTCCTCTTTGTAAGGAAAATAGACCCTATGCCCATTTACTTTGGATTTTGGTGTTTGATGACCAACACAACCAAATTGGACTAATGAATTTGCAAGTGATTGTTGTGTAGTCCAATAGGGTGCAAGACGTGACTTGGACAAAGGCGACGTGATGATCCGATGATCAACACCATAAGCAAGACCCTCGAAGCACAAGAGAAGACCCAAGATATCAAGCATAGTCCAAGGACAAAGATAGGAACCAAGCCGGATGTAAGATCACGAAGAAACATAATCGACAAAGTGACCGGACGCAACCCTTATAGCGGCCGGACGCTCCGATCAGTTGCGTGGCAACAGAAGGCGTCTACAGCAGCGACCGAACGCTGAGTACTGAAAGCGACCAGACGCACCGATGGCACTGTTCATCATCCTGGCAACACACTCAGTACTGACCGGACGCTGGCGGCAAATCGACCGGACGCAGAACTGCAGCGTCCGATCGAGTACAGAGATGTTCTAGAGCGGCGAAATTGCGACCGGACGCGTCCGGTGGCATGTGACCGGACACCATCAGCGTCCGATTAGTTGATCGCGCTCTAACGGTCGGGACTACTGGACGCGTCCGGTCAGGACGACAGCAACGTCCGGTCAGTAGCAGAAAAGCGGCATTTCGTCCCTAACGGCTACTTTCTCCATGGGGCTTATAAATACACCCTCAACCGGCCATTTGGTATGAGTGGAGCTGAGGAAACATATCTAGGGTGTTGATACACCATTTTTGTGATCTCTACTTGCATAGTGCTTAGTGATTCATTATGTGATTAGCGTAGGTGCTTTGCGAAGTGCTTAGGTTGATTAGACCACCACTTATGCGCTTGCTCTAGGTTTAGGCCTAGTGTTTAGTGAGGTTTGCATACCTCTTACCATTCGGTGCTTGCGTGCACCATTGTTGTACATCGGAGAGGCTTGTAGTCGTGCGAGATCACACCAACTGCGTTTGTGGTGTGACCGCCACCGTGTACCGGAGGGAACAAGGCCCGTGGCGTTTCGGCCGAAAGCTTGATAGCGAAGACGGCGGGGAGCATCCGGGAGAGACTTGCCGGAAGGCACGTCGAAGACCCATTTGCGCGTGGGAAAGGCCTGAGGCTATCCACGGAGTTACCCGACCGGGAGCTTGGCCCTTGCAAGGGATTCCTTACGAGGGTCTCCAACGAGGACTAGTGGGGAAGCTTGCACGCTTCTTGATACCTCGATAAAAATACTGGAGTCGTCGACGGGAGTTTGCATATCTCTACCTTGCTCTTTAGCTTTCGCATTTACATGGTTTGTATTACTCCTTTTGCGGTAGAAATAACAACACACTAGCAAAATCGTAGTTACACATTTAGATAGTTTATCTTTTGCATAGATTTTGCTTAGTGTAGAAAAAATGGGCCATAATTTAGAAGTTGAATTTTAAATTGCCTAATTCACCCCCCTCTTAGGCGTCACGGTCCCCTTCACCCTTCTTAAAACATCTAACGTTGATTCTATAAAATTATAAGCTATGCTTGATTCTGTTCAGAGTCAGGTTCGATTTAACCGATACGTTTGGCCATGTTCGATCTTTGACTTAGTGAGACGCAAAGCAACCCGGTTTCCTTCGCTGAAAAAACAAGCCGAAACATTATTCTGTCTGATTTGTTGTGAGAGAAAACACTGTTCCGGCTGAAAAAATAAGCTGAAAAAGACGGATTTGTTGCAATATATTCGTCTTTGGATGATGCACCATGACCTTAGAAACAACTTTGTTTTTTCAAACTTTTTTGGAGCCCATGGTTTTCTTGGTTTCTTGAGGCATCAACCTACCCACCCAGGTTTTGCTAAAACACAATTTAAATTAAAATCAGGTACCTATGGACCACAGGGCATGCATATAAATAGCAACTTAAACCCAAAGTACTTTCCAATATTACAAACTCCTAATAAATTAATAAATCCTAGTACTAAAGTACTAATTGCACATCCCATCAGTAACACAGAGAACTCTTCAAAACTACTCCACCATGGCAAAATTTGCCAAACAATAAACAGAGAAAACGTAACCATTGCATGCATCAAAGAGAAACTCATGTCAACGACTGGAAAAAGCCATGACGAATAACTCACCTTGGAGTTGGACATTGGCGCCCAACTTCCGGAGCCCTTCCGGGACGGGCCCGGAGAAGTTGTTGTTGGAGAGGTCGACGGACAGCAGATGGCCGGACGAGGCGATGGAGCTCGGTATCGGCCCGGTGAAGGCGTTCCCGGTGAGGTTGACCTTCCGAAGCCCCGTCAGCGCCGCGAACGCGCCGTCGGGTATCTCCCCGGCCAGCCTGTTCTGGTACAGGAAGAGGAACCTGAGCGCGGGGAGCGCGGACACGTCCGGGAACGCGCCAGTGAGGCTGTTGTTGCTGAGGCTGAGCGATCGCAGGCCCTGGAGCGGCACCAGCAGCGCGAGGTCCGGGGCGGCGCCCTGCAGCCGGAGGCCCTCCAGCTGCAGGACTACCACTCGGCCATTGATGCAGCGCTTCACCCCAGGCCACTGCGTCGCGTTGACGACGCAGGGCGCGCCCCGGGAGGTCGCCCACTGGTTCAGCTCCCTCGGCGGGCCGCCGTCCGGCCCCCGCAGCGCCGCCCTGAACTCGTTCAGCACGTCAGCCTCCGACTTGGCCTGAGCCGCCACGGGGACGGTGCACGCCGCGAGGACGAGCGCCGCGGCTAGGAGGAGCCGCCCGGCCGCCGCCGCGGCGGCCTCGCCGGCCTCGCCGGCCATGGACACGGCAGGCGGAGACGATGTGTGGGCGTGCGTGGAAGCGTGCGGCGCACTAGCGCTGGCAGCGACGTGCTCAAGGGGTGGAGAGGGTGCGCATGGCGCAGAGGCGGGCGGACAGCGGACACGGCTCCCGCGCCGGCCTCGTGGCGAGCTAAGAATAGGGGCGCGGGCTGTGTTACCGATGCGGGTGCGTTTGGGAGTCGCCGCTGCGACCGCAACGTCTTTCTTGTTGCCGTCGTTCGCTCGCGCAGGCTGTCAGTATACTAGTATTCGAAGCTTCTGATTTCATCAGTTGGTTCCCGACGCAAGTCTGGTGCCAGAGCCAGCGGACGAACTTGAAACCCAGCCCAACTTTTTTGGATTGGACCCTAAATTTTCACTGTCATTTACAGCGTGGAAATGGGGTACAATTTTTTACAAGCGGTTTGGAACTAGCTCACGCAAATATTAGTACTTTTCATTCAAGCAGCTGTTGTGCCCGTAGCACTGCGAATCGAGCGGTGAAACCGACGTCTACTCCGAAAGAGAAATGTAAGCATAAAGTTAAAGAAGTCGCTATATTCTAGGTGTCTGAACTTTTATGATTTTTTGGATAATAATTTTACACAATCAAATAGTACAATTAAAAAACAACTTACAAGAGATACTTTATAGTTTTTTTTCTATAGCCAAACAGCGACCGACAGTGGTGTGGAAATTGCCACACGAGCTGTGCAGACAACTTCTGTGTGACACGTTGTTCAGTCGGTCCTTGCAGAGCTATAAAGAGTCGTCTGACCTGTGGAGACGTTTCACTTGGTGTCCGTGCATTCGCACTCGTTTTTTCAACCGATGCACACTCACCGTCTGCTACCTACCAAGCCAGTAGTAACCGACGCTAAGGTAAACGAGGACCGTACAGCACTGCACCGCACCTGCAGCCCTGCACCCATCTATAGCCCTATAGCCCGTTTAGTTGGCCGAATCTGGGAATTTAGGTTACTGTAGTACTTTTGTTTTTATTTGACAATTAGTGTTCAATCATGGACCAATTAGGTTCAAAACGTTCGTCTCGCGATTTTCAACCAAACTGTGCAATTAGTTTTTTTTTCGTCTACATTTAATGCTCCATACACATATCGTAAGATTCGATATGATGGCTACTGTAGCACTTTTTGAGAATTTGGGTTTGGAACTAAACCCGGCCATAGCTATTTTTTAGTGTGTCCTGGTGATGGAATAAACGAGACGCGTGCACGACGGCACGGTGGCCTCACGTTTCAGGCTTTCAGATAAGCCAGGGCTTCGAGCATCGTGCGCCCGAGTCGCGGCCACGATCTCGGCGACGCGAGCGAGAGTATGCCATCCGTGAAGTCGTTATCTGCAAATCTGCATTCTGCATTCTGCATTCTGCATCCGGGTTAACAAGAATGCACGATGAGAACGAGGGGTGTGTCCTTGTGTTATGCGATGTATGGGAGCCGAAGCAGATGTTTTTGCCGGGATATGCCGCGAATAAAATGCTTTGTTCCCTCGCTACTATCACGACTAGCTATGCATGTTCCGGCGACATATTTATTCTACAAGGATATGCCGCGTGTACCTTGGTTTCGATCACGGTGTGCTGACGTTCTGCTAGCAAATAATATTCGTATATACGCATTTTGTTGGAAATATCTAGGCTTAGCTCAATTCTCTGGTTGAATATATCAAACATGTCTCCAAGGAAATTTTACGGTACATGGAAAAACAACAACAGTCTTTCGTGTAGTAAGATCTAATAGTTGAAAAATAGGGTACTTGAAAAAAGGCAACAGTAGTTCCCAAAAAAAAGAAAAGAAAAAAAGGCTCGTTTAGTAAAATCTAATAGTTGAAAAATAAGAAGAACTAGTTAAAAGAAACTTAATTATGGTCCGAAAGCGGTTTGTTTTCATTTATAATTAGATTATCGGTGAAAGAGCGAGAATCCCGCTAAACTCTTTGATTACTTCTGATTTTTCTAGCTGCCGCTTCAAAACTTTAAACTACCACAACCGAGAATCAAGAAAACTCTCGTGGTACGGTGATTATAAGCGAAAACAAACAGGAAAGGCACTGATGATTGCACGGTTGTTTACTGAATTTGTCATCCAAGTTCACTTTGAAAGGCCCTTGTAGGCGGGCAACGCCGAGCCTCGCCCAATGGCGAGCGAGCGCTGGCATCTTAACCGTGTCTCCCTCAAAGTGGTCAGGTTGGCGTCTGGCGCTCGTGTTTTTGTCATGGCGTATCGCGTCGTGAGCGGCAGAACTAGGCAAGCGGACGACTGGGCTGCAGGCGGGTAGGCAGGGGCCACGGTCACATCACACGTGGATATGGCCTTCATGTTAGTACCAAGGAGGTATGCAGCCGACGGTCACTAGTAGATACTAAACCGTCAAATATCTCGGAAATAAGGGCGTAGCTAATTTTCAGGCGACGGTATGTGACCGTCGATTTCTAATCCAACGGCTGCCCTCTTTTCAGGCACTATTCATCTTCCACCTCGCGGCATCACATCCACACCAGCACCTCCTCGCCCCCGCTGCCGCCCACCGTCCCGCAGCGGCGTGGTAGGGTCTCGCCAGAGCTCCGGCGAGACCCTACCGCTCCCGTGGCGGCCTTCCTCTTCCTCTCCCCTCCCGTCACCGCTTTCTTCTCTAACTCCGGCAAGAATGGCCACGACGCCCCCGCCCCGACTTGGCCCGCCACCTCCAGGACCCAAAGCCGCCCAGCCCCATCCCCACCGCCTGGTCGGCTTGCCTCCCCCAGAACCCCTTCTATGCCGACCGGATTTGGGGAAGAAAGAGGGGAAGAGGCCAGAGAGGGAGGCCACTGCCGCCCGCCGCTATCGTCGTTGGCTTCATCTTCGGTGGAGTGGTGGGGGTAGCGCGGGCGTGAGGCACGGGCGCAGCGGCGGCGCGACTGAAAAGTGACACTAGAACAGAAGTCACGTTTCAGGCGTCTGCTCTATATGAAATGTGCTCTATATGAAATGTGCGGAAATAAAGAAAAACTTATATTTCTTACATGCATATTTAGTTTCAAATGACATGTTTCCACTTGTACTTGGAGTTTATGTGTATACCGAAGCTTTTCCACGAAAGCACAAAGAATACATGTGCAAATTGCGAAGATGCTCAACTCCGATCAAACGATCACTGCACAGGCACATACAAAGACCAAAAGGACAAAATCACTACTATCTGGCCCAACACAAGGTGGCACAACAAGATCTACAAGCGAGGCCTATAGGAGAACTGACACAACAAAGTTGGGCCCGAGAGGACCTAGGCCAGGCGACCAAACCTGGGCCTCCAAGGGGTTCGGCCAAAACCCAAGGTCTAGCTCTCAGGCCCAAACTTCGCGAGGAACTCACAACCGAGTGTCCAAGCCAAGGTGGTGCATCTGAGGGTTCAGCCGAACCCCCTGGCGCGAGCTTCCACTACAAGAAATATGGGCTTATGTGACAGTTAGATAATGACAAGTACAACCTGTTTTATGTCACTGCCTGCAAGGGAATCTTCCCAACAACATCTTCATACAATCACATCTAGAGGTCTCCCTTAGCTATAAAAGGACAATAAGCCCCCCTCATTCCACACACACCATGCAAAAGCTCCTCTATGCTATCACATATAATCCTAGCGTTGAGTATTAGTGGAGATAGGCTTATTGAGATAGTCCTCAGCTCCCGAGTAGCTTTAGTGAGTTGGCATATAGTTTTCATCTCATTTTCCCTTGTAAGACTTTGCTCTAGTTTAATGGAATATTCATCTTTGATGTATACCATGCATAAGGTTTACAAGCATCTTATGTGTAGGCTAAATATGTCCAAGAAGCATAGAGGCAAAAAGAATTGGTGATAGTAGAGAAAATTTACCTTTCAATATATAACATGAGGAAACGAAGTTGTATCAAGTAAATTGGTGAATGCCCATTCTTAGCTTAAGTTCTTTTAATGGCTAAAACTATGACAAAAGACACAATCCATGAACGTAATCAAAGAAGATTTATCATTAAGTGTTATAACTTTTGAACAATCAATAAATGATAGAAAGAAAGTCTTATAATTCTCAAAAGAGAGTAAATGGTAGAAATGTTCATTGTTATCATCTTGTTCATGACAGAAGATGAATAAGGATCATAAGTCAATAGTGGTGGGAAACACTTATCGATGAAGACCTAGCTTTTTAATCAATAGCAAATATGCACGTGCGACACACACGTGTTTCTAAAAACCATTTGAAATGCAATGGAAATGTTAATTGAATTGTCTATATACAATAAAGATAGATGCCAAGTGCTTGTTCGATTTGATCGGGTCGTATAGAACAAGGTTTAAATCTGAGGCAAACAATCATCAATACACAAAAGTTTGGGCATGGTGCATGTGCATGAACGTGTCGTGCAAGACACGTGAAGTTTAGGTGTTGGCTTCAGGTACGGCTTATGACGTGAACGCAAAATCACAGTTGGGCCTTGTTACGTCGCATGTGGCTATTGGACCAAACGACTTAAGACTTGGACACGTTGGATTCAGCCGAATTAGATTAGATTTACGAGTGCATATAGAAAGGCCATGCATGATAACTAGGTAGGACACGGTTAAGGGCTAGCTGTGACCGAGAGGGAGTCGAGCTGTGTGATTAAGTCCGTTGCGCAGTCGTACGTGATCGAGAGGGAGTCGAGCCATGGGATTGAGGGGGCGTGAGTAAGATCTCAGACAACAGAAGGCTCATATGACACGGCGTCTAGATCGAACGGTTATCAATGAGGGAGAGTAAGATCTCGGACGATGGAAGGCTCATATGAAACGGTGTCAAGATCAGACGGTTATGAAAGAGGGATAGCTCCCCATAAATTACTCGTTCTTTTATAGTGTGATGATATATTGCAGTTGAATATCCTGTCATATAGTCTGTAATCATTGAATTGATTAACTGTAGATCCAAGCAAAAAATTATTTTAGGTTCCTACCATGTACACAGATCGTCTAGAGATGTAAATTAAAAAAAATATTTTGTTAAGAAAAATAGGGGATATGAACTATTGTTTCATTTTCTTTCATAGAGGCATGTATGTTGTCACCAAGCACCTAGATACCACATAGAAGAGATCAACATGGAGGTGTAACACCCTAAAATTTGCTTCTTTTTGAAATAGAGATGAAATGATTTAGTTATGTATTTTGTGCTCATGAAAACATAGGTAAATAATAAATTTTCATTCAATTAAAATTTATCATAAGGTAGCAACATGTTTGAGCATACATGCCGTTGCATTCTATTTATTGTGATGAGTGGTTTTGATCTAAAACTCAAAAGAGAATTCAAAACTCATTTGAAAATTGGTTTGGAAATTTAGAAAAAGAAAAAGGATTTGTCTCCCTCTCCCCCTCTCATTTTGGCCCGCTCGGGCCTGCCCCGCTCCCTCTCCACTAAGGCCGAAAGGCCCAGCCCGACCTCCACTCCCTCCATCTCGTAGGCCAACAAGCGGCCCAGCAGCCCAAGCCACGAGCGCGACCACTTCCCTCTCTCCCTTCGGCTGACAATCGGGTCCCATTCTCTCTCTCTCGCTGCCACCTCGGGCCCGCTTGTCAGCACCGTCCCCTACCTCTCATGCTCGATACGGACACTACCGGGACGAAATCTGCCGCCACCCCGATCTTCTCGGGATTTGGCGTGCGCCCCACGCCTCTCCGTCCCATAAATCGGAGCCCTCGCCTCGAGCCGCAACGCCATCGCAAACCCTAGCGCAAGCCGCCTCCTCGCCATAGCTTCCAGCGCCACCGCAACCCTAAGCCGCTGCCACCGAGCTCGCTTCGCCGCTCCGCTGTTTCTCCGTCGCGGCGATGACCTCCCCGAGCGCTGCACATAGGTAAGGAACCCATAGGTACCTCGCCTGCTCTCCCTCTCGCTCTCTGTCTCACGCTTCGCATCGTCGGGGGTTCACCGGACAACCCGAGCCGCTCGGGCGAGCCCCGAGCCGTCTCCGTGCTCTCGCGACAGTCTCCAACCCCATAGTCGAGTTCGGCATCTCCCTCTCTATCTCCTCGAGCTTCTTCCATGTGAAACTGTGGCCTCTAGGGCCCTATCCATGTGCGCCGGCGAGCTCGTTCGTCGCTGGGAATGGAGCTCCGCCGTGCCCTCTACTGTTGATGGCCGGCAGCTTCTCCCTCCCTCTCTCCGATCTAATCTAGATCATCCAATCTTGATCCGACGGCCTAGATTCATCCATACCCCTTCGCCGACCATCTTGCTAAAGAGCCCCTATCCTTCTTCTTATTTGTACCCGCAGTCCCTGGTCTATTTTAAAAACCGTATTTTGATTTGTTTTAATTCAAAAATAAGTTCCAGAAATCACAGTTTTGTCAGTACCTTGTTTTCATCGTATCTTCTACCTTTTAACTCCATTTTGACCCGTTCAAGTTGCGTTAGCTTCGTAATTATGTAATCTACATGTTTATCCTACTGTTAAATATGTTTTCAACTTTTGAAATTCAAAGCTAGATTTAATTTATTATTTTATTAAAGAAAATCTTGTTTAATTCATAACTTTTTCGTTATAGCTCCGATTAGCGTGCTTTTCGCGTCTGCGTGGTCGTAGCGAGACGTAGATTCGTTTTACAAACTTTTCATCTTGATTTTATGGTTGGTGTAATGTTCTAATTTAGTTATATTGTTTGCTTCGTATATGATTGCATAGATGCTTGTGTAGTGCTTTATAATCATGTCCAGTCGGTGAGCTTTGCGTTGGTGATATAGAAGAAGTTGGTGATCCAAAAGAAGTCTTTTGGAGGTTACAATTCAGTAGAAGAAGGATCTGAGTTTAAGGCAAGTATAGCTTGGGATCTTCCTTGTTGACCTATACACCTTTAATCGTTTAATTCATACTACATGTATCTACCTTGATTACCACTAAGAATTTCTTAGTATTTTGTTACTGTGTACCTTGATTCCTATGGGGTACTGCATTGGGTAGTATGATGCTAGTGCTCAATTGTAACCATGATCTTGTAACTTGACTAATGGTATATGCAATAAACACTAAAAGATGCCTTTTAGCAACATGGAATCAGGGGGCTAGAGCATTGGGCTATTATTATGGTGCTCTAGATTCCTCTCCCTAAGGACTTATCTGTAAGTGATCATCTGGGACTTATAGTACAACTGTGAGGGTCACATGGCTCTGGCTTTAGTCAAGTATGAGGACCTTTTCTAGCTTATTAGTGGTTACCTTTATGGCGCAAGAAGGGCTCCGATAGGTATGACCTTTGCCTGCCAGGTTGAGTGTATTTTGGTTTCTTGGTCTTTTGTCAGTCACTCCTTGGAGGAGAGTTCATGCTTATTGATGGGGAAACCTAGCGGCCCTAACTTGTTAGATGAACCTTTAAAAGGCTTCATAGTGAACCCTGCTGACCTTCCTAGGTTGTGGGTTAAGAGGCTAGCTACCTCAGGCGAAAGGGTAAATCACGACTCACAGTGAAAGTGTACAACCTCTGTAGAGTGTAAAACTGGTATATCAGCCGTGATCACGGTCACGAGCGACCTTGGAACCCTTATGGAATAGATGATGAACACTAATGATACTGATGATAAAGATGCTCATTAATGGTTAATTGTTTATGCTATTCATTATTCATGTTTACCTGATCATGTGTTTACATGGGCTTGTGAATAAACTTGTTGCCACCCAATTGCTAAAAGATGACTCACTAAAAGCTAATCATAGTTAAACCAGTGTCAACCTTTTGAGCTTCTTGAACCCCATGTTATATTTGTTGAGTACGACATGTACTTACGCTTGCTATATTTTACAATTATTTGGATTAAAATCCCGGATGGGTACCAGATTACTAGAGTTTGGAGGAGTTAGGCTTGTGATCAACCAGTCAGTTGTCCCTGTGGAATTGGAGTCTTCACCCGAAGATTGGAGTTGTCTTTCCGCTGTTTGCTATCTAAGGTTACATCCTTTATACTAAGTATGTTATATATTAAACATTGTCTATTGATATTACCTCTATTTGTAGCTATATGTGAGATTTGACTTCCTAGGCTCATATATGGTGCGTATCTAGTTTTGTTTTTAAAATCGGGTGCTACAGGAGGTCTAAGGCTGAGACCAAAGAAGTAACTCTAACCCAAATGACTTCTTTAGACCTGTCAAATTAACAAAAACTTGTGAAGAAAATTGAAGAGAATGAGAGGGAATGTAACTGGTTTGGGGATTCTTGATTCAACTTAGGTCAAAATGGTATGGGCACATGAGAATCTGTCGCGGTGGGCTCGATTTGGGAGGAGGGGAGCAGATGAGGAAGAAGGACGATATGAAAGAATAGGCTTACACTGTCGAGCCGTCCATGTGAGAAGAACACGAGTGGCTTTTGCATAGGCGAAACATATCACACACTGGTGGGGACAAGCGTCGTGTAGGCGAGGCGGTCATAGAACCAGTAGGGCCAGTCACACAAATGCTGGCCGAGGGAAGAACGACCGATGCAACCGAACACATGAACGTTCATCAAAGGCATAGAATGGCAGATGAGCTCTTTGACCTCCACTTATTTACTGTTGAGGAATCTTATTATACTAGTAGACGTTTGCTCTAGTATGATCTTATTAGTATGTTGGTTAAATAGTTTACTCATGTGTTATATACAAAGCATGTTTAGTCTAGTCGATCCATGCATGTTACGACATCAGTTTAGCATATCGATGTACTACTCTTATTTCTTTCCAAGAGAGTAAGAGTAGTGTTATTATTAGTGTAACTGTAAGCATGGTGCTTAGCCTAGTCGACACCGTTAAATGCGGATATACCGCACGAGTTCTAGAGTAGGCGACAGTTGGTGATAGCCATGCCTATCCTTTGTAATAATCTTCCATGTTTAGGTATGACATAGGTAATTAGTAAGACTATTGAACTTAAGCATAGATGATCGTAGGAGCCTTAGCTTTGTTTTGTTAATGTCGACCTAGCTTAGTCTTATTCTTTGTAGAGGTAGAAGCTTTGTGTGTGCCACACTACCATCATTATATCTTTACCTCTATTTAGACTCTGATGCTTAGTTATGATTGAAAGCCCTAGCTTGGTTTTGGATAATTTATGAAATCTATTGGACTAACCCCTTTTCTAAGTGAATATATTGAGTTAGGGTGGTCCAAGTCCAAGTGATGGAGTAAGATGGCACTCATGATGATGGAGGTGGCGCAAAGATGAGATCAAGTGCTCCAACTTGGAAAAGAAGAAAGAGAAAAACAAAAATGGGCTCAAGGAAAAGGTATACTTGATAGGGCCATTTTTGTTTTGCTAATCAAGACACCATAGAGGGTATGATTGGGTTTAGGATAGATAGTCGTACTATTAAGAGAGGACATCTTACGGTTAATACCGTTATCTAGTGCCACTAGGTGAATTGTGTAACACCCTCGGTGTTACACCCTAAATCAATTATTAAAACATGTCATGAGCATCATGTTTATGTGTTAATGCATGTGATAAAGTGTGTAGATCAATTTCTGCAACTCAAAATAATCAATAAAAATGCTAAACGAAAGTTAATTCGATAGTTCATGCATATCAAGTAGGGTTTAAAACCAATTTTTATTAAGCAAAAATACTATAGAACATGTGTGTGATACTTAAATAAAGTTGGAAGTGCAAACTTTGTAGATGACAATGAAATGCTTGCTGTTGAAAAATAATATTGCTTAGTAATATTTTCAATAGCTTAGAAATGCAATTTGAAATAGAGTTCAACTCAAAAAACTTAGGAAAATTTCAAGCTTGTGCACAGCTAGACATTGCTATGTTTAGCAAATTATTTTGAGAGATTGGGTTAAAGAGTGGTGTAGTGCTATGATTCGATTTAGTAGTTCCATATGCCATCTTGAGTGATGAGGACATCACTACTTCATCGCATACAAGCCAAGTAGAGGAGGAGGTCCAGCATGGGCATCCAATTCATCTTTTTCGTGGTGGAAGCCGAGTCCAACTCAAGTTCGAGTCCGGTTCGGGCTCCAGGACCAGTCTGTCTTAAACTGGTCACCCAGGACGCATCCAGACTCCATTTTCAATGATCCACATATGGATGGAAACCTAATTGGATAAGGAAACCAACCCAATTGGTTTCACGTCAAAATGCCTTCGGAATCAACAGGAATTGTTGAAACAAGTCAGCGTCCAGAATCTGTCAGGGTGCTGCGACACTGTCTTTTGGTCCGTTGGACCGTGTATCGTGTTTGGGCCCATTAGGGGCCGCGTCTAGGGGGTGACGCCCAAGACTCTATAAATACCAGCCGTCGCCCTCCTTAGGGGTTGGGTTTTGTTTAGTTCTTGATTTCCTCATGAAACAGACATCGTTTTGCTGCAACTGTCGCCGCCAAGGCCGCTTGCTGTGAACCAGGGCCCCAGTTCTTGATCTTGTTCGCCTATGGCGATTAGTCCTTTTGAATAAAGACTTGAACTTCTTCTTGATTTCATAAGCCTCATATTTATTTGCAATTTCAGATTGCGTTCATCCCGTTCTTGCTTGTGTTCTCGATTCGCTTGCAGGAAAGCCTTCTCGGTGAGGTCAATCGCGTTCGCATGGTTGATAACCAATAGAGCAGTGGTGTAACAGTTATGGGGGTCTGAATCAATCTTGGTTCGAAGCCTAGATCGTGAACGTCGAGTCTCCACCAATCGATGCTATCATACCTTTCAGAAGATTGGGCCTAGTCTACATCAAGTGGTATCAGAGACCTTGTTGCCCGTTAGGTATAACTTTGTTTCCCCCTTTAGATTATTACTGTTTTTGCATTACCTATAGTCCACAAAAAGTGTAACAGAACTGACCAAATCATAAGAACGTAAGTACAAAAATAATCACCGAAGTGATCAAATTCCTGTACTTAAGCTCCCATAATCCCGGGAGTCCGGAAATCACGAAGGATTTCAACCAACTCTCGACATACAAACCAAGATCGTAGTGATTCAACACAACACATCATTCGTTACAACATTTCACAAGTGGCATTCGGATTACATCCATTAGAGTTCAAATAAAATATTACAAACCAAGTTCAAATTTGCGGAAGCATCATAGTTTAGTACATAACTTCATAGTTTTAAATACATTGTCAGATCTTAGTCATGTCCCACAAAAGCATCTTCAGGTACGAGAACTAGGAGAGACAGCGCCCAACGGTCTAGTCTTCATCCCTAGCCATGAGAAGGCAATACTTGCAGCAACCAAAGTAGAACTGGTCATCTACAACAGGTGGGAGATAAACCCTAAGTACGAGAAGGTACTCAGCTAGACTTACCCGTCAAAACCAAAAATAAAAAACACCAAGGGTCATGCAAGGCTTATGAGGTGGGCTAGCTGGACACAGTTGCATAAAAGAGCTTATGAATATAGTAACCAATTTAAACTTTGCATCAAGTTTATCATCATTTACCTGTCCACTAGATTTGCATCTGTACTAGAGCACTCACTTATTAGGAGAAAACAGTATTAACCATAGCAGGTATAATAAGGTTGTCATCATCATATCATCATTTCCAAACCATTATGTTATTTAGTGTATCTACTTTGGAGATAAGCCCGTCAAGTTCTCACTAACCGGGAGAGATGGCGACTCGAATCGAATTACAACTCAGCTGAGGGGGTATTCCTAACTCTCACCCTAGCATACTTTGCAAGGGTAGCCGTGGGTCACCTTTGGTACAACTCAGGAACCAAATTCGCGGGTTCGATCAGCGCCAGCGCTCTCAGAGATTACCCTTCTGCCAGGATGATCAGGACTTTTAAATCACCTGCCCTTGGACTCACGCCTACGGCTCCCTTCCGAGGCGTACTTTATACTTATCGACTCCCGGCCTGAGGTGAGCTACTCGGCTTCGTGGTCGGTCTCTAGACCCGGCCAACTAAGAGAGAGGCATGCGTTCAACACGAACAGGAAAGGCTCCAAGATTCAGTCCTTAAGCGACACAGGCGGAGTCACTACAAACTGGCAAGCCTCCGCCCGGTCTTCATTTCAAATTAAGACAGATTCTTTTCCACGATAGCAAATATAGCCAACCGTTCCATATGTATGTTCCTATATCTCGTAGGTGACAGGAAATCACCTGACTTCTACCGCATTTAAGCAGAGCTAAGCACTACACGAGCCTAAGCTACATAGGATTTAGGGTATCAATATCTGGACAAGGATTGGATAACCAATGCAGCAAGTGTTTGCATCCAACACCTAAACTTAATGCAACAATATATATATGTAACAATAATACTTTAACTGCATTTCGAAAATTAGGAGGCTTAATATGCTCCGAGGCTTGCCTTTCACAAAGTTGCACAGACGATGATCCGGGCACTCAACGGCGACCTCGTCTGGCACTTCTCCCGAGGGCTGCACCTCCTGAACTTCCGATGTTGGCTGCTGCTGCTCGCTCGGTTCCTCGAATTCCAATAGTGTCACTTCTTCCGGTACACCTATTGCATGCCGATGCACAACATAAATATCATGGATGCATAAGAAATGACATGATGCTCATGATGAATGGATCGCAGTAAGTGTTTAACGAAACATCACTGGACACTCGTTTACCGATTAAGAATAGCTCTATTCAAATTACTTTAAAACATGTATCTAACTTAACTTGAAGAACGAGATCAACTTACCTAACTTGCATAACCTAAGATAAAGATGCTCATCTTCAGTTAAAGGCCTAACACCTAGGAATATTACCACAAGCTTAGGAATAGTAAAGGCATACTTAATTCAAAGTTAAGGTTTCACATACAAACGAGCAGTTTCTTAATTCAATCACAATAAGAGTTCTATAAATTCAAATGACTTGCAAGAGGACATTCTGGAAAGCTTATGAAATTCTCTACAATTCATTTGTAAACATCAAAGCATGATTCTTACATTAACCAAATTGAATTAAGGTAAACATAGAATCTGTCCAGAAATAACAGGTTTACTAATTTAATTATTTAGTGATGATGCAAAAGCATAATTGGACCAAACCAAGTTTACCAACTTATTGTACATACCAGAGGAACATCGGAAAGTATAGTGCCAACCTCTAAATAAATTATTTACTGTCCTTTTCTAATTTATTTAGTTAATTAGGTGATTAAAGCATCATATAGTAAAACTACTCAGAAAAATCTACAAAAATTACAGTAGCTATCTCATGCTTCACATAGACTACCATAAAAATTGCAAAGCAATTGGTCAAGCAGAACTTGCTGTATTAAAAATAACAGATGGCAGGGCTATTTTTAGCATAATTAGGAAACCCTAATGAAAAGTGTCAAGAAAAATATTTCACATTTTTCCTAGTATCATTCTAGCATAATAATAGCACTCACCAAATTTCAGCTTTACTGGATCTATAGAAAAATTATGAAAATTCACACAAGATCCATCCATGCAAACAAGAGAATTTCCTAACTCCTACATACAGTGTCCAAAATGTATGAAAATTTAACTACAAGCTATCCATGATATGAGCAGTACACTATAAAAATTTCATGCCATTTGGAGCTACACAGAAAAAGATATAATTACCCCTATTTCCCACATGATTAAAAGAGATAATTAGCAACTCCATTTTTCATAACAGAACATGGTATAAATTATATTTGTAATATCAACTAGACATTATCAGGAACTCAACAAAATTGGAACCACATCATTTGGATCTACCAACTAAGAGATACACATTTTTGAATATATACACAAATATGTGGAAAAGAATAAAACGAAACAAAATGGAAAACCTAACCCTACTGTTGGGCCGGCCTGGAAGAATACGGCGGCCCGCAAAGCACGTGCTAGCACAGCCTAGAACTCGGCGCGGCCCAGGTCGGCTCCCGCCTCAGCTCGGTGACTGACGAGCAGGCCCCACAGGACAGCGAGACAGACAGGGGAGGAAGAAAGGACAACGGCGTAGCTCGTCGCCGGTGGCAGCTCCAGCGAGGCCATCGGTGCCAACGTGTTCGCCTCACCCGTGCGCACCTAGTGGTACCACCAATTTCAGCTATTACAATAGCTAGAGGAAATGGCGATGGCCATGGCGGCGCACGGCCACGGGTTGGTCGGCTCCGGCGAGGCGACGGCGTCACGACCCTAGTGGCCTACCCTACGAGCATCAGCATCCCTCACTAGACCCAGAGCAAGGGAAAGAGGGGATGGTAAGAGGCTCGACCGGCACAGCCACATGCGAGCTCGGCCGGCGGCGGTCATGGTGACCCGGTGGAGCCGCCTTCGCGGTGAGCTCTACCTGAGGCGAAAACGAGATGACGGTGGGGTCGAGGACGTGGAGGAGCTCACGGTGGTGCTGTGGTTTAGAGGAATCGGTCAATGGTGCTCGGTTGAGGGGGATTTTGGCTCGGCAGCTGCCACGACGTCCCGGTCACCGCACTCGTGGAAGAGGATGGTAGGGGTGAAATGGCGAGATGAAAGGCGAGTGAGCGAGGCGCTGGCTTTCATCTGGAGCACGGACACGCGACGTGGAGGCACTGGTAGAGCATGCACGCCACACAGTGGTCGGACTCTGAAATGGTTGGCCACGATGCTCACTGAAGGTTTTCTGAAACTTTGATTCAGTGTTCCATGACGACGACTGACAGGCGAAGTTAACAGTGTTGGACCTCTTAAACCGTGATGAGTTAGTGGAAGTAATGTATATAAAAGTTGTAGAGCTATGGTAGAGCTACAACTTTGATTTAGAAATCAATAGCTAATTCTCCCTGGATCCTGAGTTGTATCAAGCCAAAGTTGGCTTGATCCAACAGGAATGGTATTCATGACTTAGAAAATTTTTCTAAGTATGAAATCAGCAGGGAAATATGACTTGTGGGCCCTGTTTGAACATGTTCTAGCCATTTTCATGAGATGGTCATATTGAGACTTTTGTTCCTTGATAAATTGGCTACAACTTTGGTAAAGAGTGCATAGCCATGCAAGATCTCTAGGTTCAACTTTTGAATCAGTCAAACAGTGTTACTCTATGGGTCATTCAAAGTCAAACCTCCCCTAGAGGGCAATTTAGTCATTTTGGTCCACATGAACAATGTCCCATCAATTATCCTAAGTGTAGTTAAGGTGTATTAGACCCTAATTAACCACTCTACACAAGTGCTACACCAACTTCTAATGATCACATGTGATGAAGCAACAAAACAATCAATTTCACTCTAATGTTGCAATTCCATGTTTCACATGTTTCATGACTTTGTTGTAATTTTGAACTTGTCATATTACTACCATGTTGCCATGTTTCAAGGTATAAGAACTCATGTTGCATTCACATGTTGCACTACTACCATTCACAAGCAATCAAGTATGAAACAATCATAATTGCGAATGTTGCATATACATGTTTCCGTACAATGGCATGATGAGATAGATGATGCATATGTTTATGAAATAAAATGCAAATTTTGTAGGAGCCAAACACCTAGGGTGTTACAAAAAGCCAAAAAAATATACATCATCACATATTCCCTGTCCTATAGCCTCATTGTGCCGTGCAAGTTCGTCTCTGATTTGCGTTGTTGAGTTTGTGCCCTAGGTCAAGTTCTTGGTACTGGTTTTAGATCGTTTTATAAGTCCAGTTTGTGTTTTTCCCTTTTTTTCATCATAATCCGTGAACATCTTCAAGTATTACTGTGATTCCTTTGTATTCATCAAACCTTAGTCCATGCCATCTTATTTATTACACTTGTCTTCACTGTTTTAATCAAATCCTTGCTGATGTGACCAATTTTGCGCACATTGTTCCCGTTTTGTCCTCTAATTCGGAGTCCGTTCTTAAAACTGGTCTAGTTTTCGCATACGAACTCCGTTTTTGACGTTCCATATATGCAAATCGATTAGAAATTTTTTTTGGATCCGTCCATCCCCCACTTTGTCGGGGTTCAAAAATTTTAGATTGGTCAAAAAGTGGTCACAAGATCCTCTTTTCGTGGTCACAGGGTCTTTGTCGATTTCGAGCACGTCTTCTAGAAATTCCATAGGCCACGTCTTTCACTTGTTTAAGCTCAAATTTTCTGTGGTTACTTCTTTTGTGCTCCTAAGTGAAGAAAAAATATCAAAAAAATAAAAAGAAAAAGTCAAAGAATCCCAAAAAAACAACGAGAGCCCAAAAATAGAGAAAAAAGAGAGAGGCAAAAGTAGAACAATATCTAGAGGAGCACATAGAGAGCGCCATTTGAGATGTATTTGCGCGTGCTGATTTCTACCTTGTTCCTAATCATATTCTTGCTGTCCACATCACTTGATACATCTGGTACTTGGAACTTGAGTAGGCCAACAACTAAGACAAGTACTTGGGTTACTTATTCAGCTTTGCTAATCAGTTACGAATTTTGTTATTCCTTGCTACTATATTGTGCCTATCCAAGCTCCACTTTCTTTTAACCAAGTACATGTTCACCTTGCAACTGTTATACTCAAGCTACAACGGTATCACAGTCACCGACCGATTGCACCGTCTGTTGCTTCGGTAAGAACACTTGTAAGACCGTGGTAAGACGCTTGAGAGTTGAGTGCCTTATTTTTCCTTGTCCACAACCTAAGTAGTTGGTAGGGATAATACTATTTGTGTTGTCTTTTTCTTTCTACTAACCATGTCAGGAAAAGCCAAAGGCAGCGGCTAAGGAAACGAGGATGCACCTATGGATTTCAATGACTATGTTTCTAAGAATGAGCTTCATACTGTTCTTGATGACAAGTTCAATGAGATCCTTCAACAAATCACCAATTTGGCCAAGAGGATTGAAGATGTTGAATAACGACATCCGGAACCACGTCCTAACGATGATGATGATGATCTCTCTGAGGAGGATGATGGCGACGCGGAGGCTGAAGCCGAAGCTCAACGACGTGCTGAGGATACACGTAACCGTAATCGATTGAACTTTAACCGATAAGGTATGGGAGGTAACAACCAAGGTAATAATGATCCTTTCTCTAAAACCAAGTTTAAGATACCTCCTTTTTCTGGTTCTGCTGATCCTAAAGCATATTTAGATTGGGAGATGGCTGTAGATCAAAAATTTAGCTCCCATTAAGTACCTGAAGAATATAGAGTTAGACTTGCTACTAGTGAGTTTACTAGTTTTGCTCTTTTCTAGTGGAATGATATTTGCAATAATGCTAATGCTAATGCTCAAATACCTCAAACCTAGACTGTAGTTAAATGATGAATGAAATCAAGATTTGTTCCTCCATACTATCAGCGTGATCTATGATTAAAACTGCAACATTTAAATCAAGGTAGTAAAACTGTTGAGGAATATTATCAGGAGCTTTTAATTAGTCTAGCATGTAGTAACATACAAGAGGATGATATGGATAAGTGTTCTAGATTTTTTGGAGGTTTACGTCGTGAAATACAGGATGTTCTTGACTATAAAGAATGGACTAGATTTTCCCAATTATATCATTATGCTATTAAAGCTGAAAGAGAAGTACAGGGACGACAACCTTGGCGATCCATGACTCCATCCATGACTCCATCCATTCCTTCACGTCCAACCGAGGTGAGTAAATTTTGTAATGTGCAGACACCACCAGCGCCTGTAAAGAAGAATTCTCCTATCACACCTTCTTCTAGTGGATCTGCTACACCTTCCTCTAGCAGCTCTTCTAAAGTTGTGTGCCACCGCTGCAAGGGCATGGGACATATTGCTAAAGAATGCCCCAGCAAATACGCATATATTGCTACTGATGATGGTGGGTATGCTAGTGCTAGTGATGAAGACAATGAATTTGCACTTGCAACTGATCTTTATGCAGATAAATTTGTGGATAGTGCTAAAGATCCTGATGAGGCAATTGATAGTGTGGCATGCACTGCAGACTACAAATCAATCCTTGTTCAGCGTGTTTTGAGTACACAAGTTGAGCCAGTAGACAAGCTACAATGCCATAATTTGTTTCAAATGTTCCTCATTGTCAATAATTTCCGTGTTCGTGCTATAATTGATGGAGGGAGCAGCAATAATTTAGTAAGTTCTGAGCTTGTCAAGACTCTTGGTTTATCTACACATACTCTTCCACATTCATACCATGTTTAGTGGTTCAACAATAGTGGTAAGGCAAAGGTAACACAATCTGCTCGTGTGCAATTTTCTATCGGGTCATACCATGATTATGCTAATTTTGATGTCGTGCCTATGCAAGCTTGTTCAATTTTGTTAGGCCACCCTTGGCAATATGATAATAATGTTGTACATCATGGTAGGCAAAATAGATATACTTTTATGTTTAAAGGAAAGACCATTGCTTTACTTCCTTTATCACCTGCTGAAATTGTGCAATATGAAAAGAAACTTGCTGAAAAGAAAAAGAAAGGCCATGATAAAGACTTTAGCAAACCAACAAATGAACCATCAAGTAACATGAAAGAAGGTTTATTTGCTCTTAAATCTGTTCTTGTTGATCATGATGAACCATGTTATGCTCTAACTTGTACATCACCGATATGTCCACTTGGTCCTACTCCTAGTGCTATGCCTCTTGTTGGTACTAACCTTTTACAGGAGAAGGAGGATGAATTCCCAACAGGAAAGCCACCATGGCAGCTGCCTTTGTGAAGGATAGGGCGCCAAGATGAACGTCTTCTTCCGGAACCATCGTTGTTGTCATCCAATGGAGGAGACGATCTACTTCAGTCGAGGACGACTTCAATTCAAGAAAGGGAGGATGATGAGGACATCACTACTTCATCGCATACAAGCCAAGTAGAGGAGGAGGTCTAGCATGGGCATCCAATTCATCTTTTTCATGGTGGAAGCCGAGTCCAACTCAAGTTCGAGTCCGGTTCGGGCTCTAGGACCAGTCTACCTTAAACTGGTCACCTAGGACGCATCCGGACTCCGTTTTCGACGATCCACATATGGATGGAAAGATAATTGGATAAGGAAACCAACCCAATTGGTTTCATGTCAAAAGGCCTTCGGAATCAACAGGAATCGTCAAAACAAGTCAACATCCAGAATCTGTCAGGGTGCTACGACACCGTCTTTTGGTCCGTTGGACCGTGTATCGTGTTTGGGCCCATTAGGGGCCGCGTCCAGGGGGGTGACGCCCAAGACTCTATAAATACCAGCTGTCGCTCTCCTTAGGATTTGAGTTTTGTTTATTTCTTGATTTTCTCATGAAACAGACATCGTTTTGCTACAACTGTCGCCGCCAAGGCCGCTTGCTGTGAACCAGTGCCCCAGTTCTTGATCTTGTTCGCCTATGGCGATTAATCCTTTCGAATAAAGACTTAAACTCCTTCTTGATTTCATAAGCCTCATATTATTTGCAATTTTAGATTGCGTTCATCCTGTTCTTGCTTGTGTTCTCGATTCGCTTGCAGGAAAGCCTTCTCGATGAGGTCAATCGCGTTCGCATGGTTGATAACCAACGGAGCAGTGGTGTAACGGTTGTGGGGGTCCGAATCAATCTTGGTTCGAAGCCTAGATCATGAACATCGAGTCTCCACCAATCGACGCTATCATATCTTTCGGAAGATCGGGCCTAGTCTACATCATTGAGTGTAGTGAAACCGGTTTAGGTTTATGAGCAATGGTTTGGTCATGATCAGTGCTTTAAAATTCGTGCGCATCACATGTCTTGGGTTGGTTGGTGCCATGTGCGTGGTCTTAGCGTGGCCTCCCCACGCCACGCACATGGCCACGTCTCGCGCTGTCACCCTGTGCCATCACACTGGCTTGGTCGGGCCACCTAGTCTTGGCGGAGGCTGGCCGTAGCGAGCCGTTGGCCGCGCGCCCTGCTGTGCTGCCTCGAGCTGTCGCTATTGGTTCCACCATAGCCACACTACGCTGCTATCGCATCGTCGTACTGATGACTAGCCACGCATCATGACACTACCGCTGCTGTCGCATCGTCGTCACGTCCGCACCTGTCTGCTGTAACCCTACGCCGCTGTCGGCCTAGCTCAAGGCCGCCACTGCTATGCGCATGTGGTCGAGCCACCATCGCCATGTCATTTAAGGCACTGCAGCTACGTGGGCCACGCCGATCGGACACGCGCCCACCTTGTCTATAGCGCCTGCGTGTGGGTGTCCTGATTGCACCGCTCGTGTCCCACCAAGGTGAGGACTAGCCGAGCCCACCTACCGTGCCTCGTCTCTCTCTGTTCTTGTCTCCTTGCTGCTGTTGAATCACACCAACACCACAGCTATGAGGGGTCACCTCTCATCAATCCCTCTTGTTCGCGCCTTTGCTCTCGCATCCCCTCTCTAGCCCCCCCCATCTCGCTTTGATTGCGGCTCAGCCGAGCCTCAATTTTGGAGCTTCGCCCCGCCACTATGCCGTTAAGACCCATCACCACCCACGCCATGGCCAGCCTCCACCACTTCACCCCGCATAAATTCCTCTACACAACTAGCATCGCCTTGACTCCCTCTCCACCTTGCGCTCCTTAGTCAAACCACTACTGCCTCCCCTTCGTCGCTGATGCGACTGTGCCCCCGCGGTGCACCACTGCATGGCTCGACCACACATGGCCAGCCTTCCTCCATCATCTTCTGCCCCAACTGTCACCTAGGTCTGGTCCATGGTAGCCTCCTGATGCTCACGCGCTAATCAATTAGGCCTGTAGCTACCCTAGCCCACCGGAATAGTAGCGTTGCTGTCACGGATGGCCACGTGCCGCTGCAGCCTTCCCCAGCCAGTCATGTCACCCTGCACCGCCGCTTAGCGTAGCCGCTTAGGTTAGAGACGGTGATTGACCTGTTAGGTGGGACCACGCAGGTCCCAGGTGGCCGACATAGGCTCAGTGCCGTTGCTCGCCGCGTCGTCATGCACCGAGTCACCGGGGGTACGCGTGGGTGAATTAGGGAAAGGCCAGGGGGTTAAGTGAGAAGTTATGAGAGAGGGGGAAATAGTGTTAGTACTTAGTTGTAATTTGGGAGAAGTGCGAGGTCTATTTTACAAAAATGTCAGCATGTGCGGGGTTTCCCCATCGCGGGCCGTCTCCGTGTGGGCCGGCGCCGCATGGGCCGCGCCGCGAGCCACCGCGCTCTTGCTGCGTCACGTGGGCCCCGCGGGAGAATTCGTTTTTCGTTTTCATAAGGAATTAGAAATAGTTTTCTAATATAATTTTTGAGGTGATCTTTGGTAAATCATATAAAATCACGTAGGTGTTCAAAAATTATGAAATAAATTTTGTTAAGTTTCTAAAATTGCGCTCTATCTGTTAGTGTACTTAGTTCATATATATGCATGTTGATACTAGGAGCTATTAAATCACTTGAAAATGTTTAATATTGTTAGGAGAATTATTGTAGGAATTTTTACGATAAATTGGTGATAGCTTTAGCCCTAAAAATTTTATAGCAGCATCGTGGTATTATTATGTGATCACTATAATTTTTGTAGCTTTAGAATAGACTAGACATATGGGTAGTTAAATGCTCTTTGTTTCAAATATACATTAAATCATTAGTAGAAATAAAGATATATCCTTCATTTGTAAAGCTATGTGTTTGTTAGTTGAACCCAACACTTTACTGGGTAAAGATGATAGTTAGCTTAGTGCCTTAGTCATTAGAGCTAGCTTAGTAGCTTAGTATGCGTATTCTTATTTTAAGAGTTGTTGCATAAATGCTAAGTGTTGCATCGTCATGGCATGCATGTAGAGAACGAGTTGGTGGATTTCGTGACCATCAGAGAGTAGGAGTACGAGGAGGTGATCGAGGAGGAGGAGGTTCTCATACAGGAGGAAGCCTCGGACCAACCGGCGACTGACTTAGCTGACACCCCGCCTGCCCAAGGCAAGCCCCAGTGCATAACCCTTATTTTGAATAATCACTGGATATATATATGTGATGTGCAGTTACATTATATGATTTATATTGAAACTACATACATAGATAAACCTACCTATGAGTCCTACTAGTATAGGTCGAGTAGTTGCTATGCTTAGGCTATCGGTAGCATGAGTAACCTGCCGTTACTCACAATAGGTGATTATTATTATTACTGTCATGATAAAATGGTGAAAAGAAATGGACACTGGGCAGTGATATGGTACGGGTATTGATGGGTGTAATAGGTTGTGCCCTGTGGCCAATGGGACATAGCTTGGTTACACTATTTTTCCTGTCCATGTCGGTTAAGGACCGTCTATTGCTGTGGATGGTAGTCAGGTCATAGACTTATTATCCTGAGCACATACTTGCTTATGGGAGTGGGAAGGCTCATTGCTCTCTTATCATGGGTTCTGGCTCTTTCTAGGCTGACTGATTGGAGGCGGGGATGGTGGAGGCTTAAGCACCACACTGAGTCTGGGACTCAGGAGTAGGGGCTTAGAGTCCAAGTTTGGACAGAGACCTAGACCCCTTGACAGGAGAGTGGTGGGTTGGTCTTGCTTGTGTCTGGGGTACAAGCGGGGCGTGTGTTTCGGGGTACCCAACTAGGATACATTGGTTCACGAATCGCCATGTGATACGGTACGACTTGGCTATGGTCTAGCACCGTAGTAAGAACAGGAAGATGAAAGGGGATGAATGGATTTGATTACTCAACTCTTGCTTGAAAGTAGAATAGGTGCTTACGTAGAATGGTTAGCTAATGAACTAATCATGACTGCTAATAAAACACATACATAAGGATTCACTACTAGTAATGCTTTTCGCAAAAAGGAAACCCAGGAAACCATAAAGCTTATCATATCCTTGGGAGTCGGGAAATTATTCCTACTAGTCGGGTAAGTCTTGCGAGTACATTGTGTACTCAAGATTTATTTACCCCTGTTGCAGGTGCAGCTTGAGGAGTGGCTGTTGTGTGGTGGATTCTTCTGGTGGGCATAGACGGATCCTTGTATGTTATCGTTAGATGTTTATTTCAATTCCGCTGTTTAAATTCCGCACTCTGAACTTGGTATTGTAATAATGTATTTCCGAGAACTCTTGTTGTATGAAATGGACTAAGTATTGTAAACTCGTTCTTATTATTGAATTCTGGATGAAAAACGTGGATTGTTCGAGTTCTCTCTTGGGGTGTGCTCGACGGAACTATCCAATATAGCCAACTTTCGGGGTGCTTAATGTGTAGCGGAAGACGAGCGCTTCTGAAGGTGTGTTATTTTGGACGGTTCTACCATAAATTGGCTCCATGCATTTGTGTTAGGACCCAGTGTGTGCTAACATCCCTTGGAAAACATATTTGTGAAATGCTAACTCATGTACACAAGTGCTGGAAACTTGGTGGAGTTAACACATTTGCACAAGGGATGAAGAAAGGAAGAGAAGGGGTTCTCTAGACTAGAACCGGATGGTGGTGCTGTGGGCACCAGACGTGTCTGGTAGCTAACCCCAGGTGCGGGCCAGAATGCTTGCTGCACCGGACACTGGCTTAGGGAGCAACCGGACACGCCCGCGTCACTATTCACCATCAGGCAAACAGAGGCAGGCTGACCGGACGCTGCGCCCGGATGCACCCTATGTAGTTTTAGCTGCTCTCTGTCTTGAGAAATAATTCTTTGGATGCGACGCAAAGTCCAGTTGTGGTGACCAGACGTGTTCGGTCAAGCTTGAGCGGCTTTGGGAGCTCTCTGCTTAGTGACCGAACGATGGGAGCGGTGAGTCCGGTCAGTGATCGGGCGCTAAGCTATAGTGGTAGCCATTGGACGCCAACAACTTCTTTCAATCGGCTAGTGACACATGTCCACAGGCAATACACTAGACATGGCTGGGTAGCATCTGATGCCCCTTGTAGTGCATCCGATGAGAGCGCAGATTGTTGGGGTAAGTTGGCAACGTCTCTTTGAGCCTTGGGGGCTCTATCAAAATGTGTTGGCCAGCTCTTGCTCACTCTCTGGCTCTCTAACTCATTGATACATCTTGTGAGCATACTCCAACACCTCCCACTCATCTAGACTTTGATTTGTTCATCCAAAGTGAGATTGGGAGTGATCTTAGTGCATTTGCTTAGAGTTTGAGCATCTAGTGGCACTAGAGATCATGTGAGCTGTGGGATTGCTTGTTACTCTCGGTGGTTGCCGCCACCTAGATGGCTTGGAGCAGTAGAGGAGCTTTAGCACGAGTTGGTGATTGTTCGTGACCACTCCCGATGACATTGTGAGGGGTTCTTGGGCTTATTCCCCGGTGGAGCGCCAAAAGTCATTCTAGCAAATTGCTCGTGTCAGTGAGTACCCTCATTTGTGTAGTTTCTTGTGGTGCCTTTGTGTAAGGCTAGGCTTGTGACGCCTATTAGCTTGCGAATCACCAAGTGAACGGTTGACATAATGGGAACTAGCTTGCCGGCAAGCAAGTGAACCTCGAGAGAAAAATTATGTGTCAATTGGCACTTTGATTTTCACTTGGTATTATTTGATTGTCACTTGTCGGATCGGTATATATCCATTCTATCCCTTGCGTTTACATTATTTGATATACTTGTATAGCTAGTTAACTAGAGTAGAATTTAGTTGAGTAGCTAGTTGTTTTAGTTGTTTAGTTACTTAGCTAGCTCAACTAGTTTAGTTGTAGTGACATAGCGATCATAATTCATTAGTGGTGATTGGATAGGTGGCTTGGAACCTTATTAGAGCTAGAGCAAAACTTGTATTTCGCTATTTAGTTATCTAACCAAGTGCTCTAGTGTTTTTTAGAAATTTTTATTAGGCTATTCACCCCCTCTAGCCATTTTTATTAGTCAATTATCAAATCTAGTCATTTGAATATTAACAGCAGGTTGACCCTTTCTCTAGTGCCTCCCCGATGGGCAACATCGGATAAATCTATAGCCCTAAAAACCTTTCTGTATAAGCAACCCGAGAGCTCCAGGGCACCACCGGATAAGTGCAGCGAGTCCCTAGGACCAGCACTGGAGCAAGCTTTGCTCCTTTTTAATTTTCATGCATGTGCACCGATGATTGCCACATGTCCCCTGGTGGAGCGCATTCTCCGGTGTTGCTAAACATCCAAGCAACGGAAAATATGGCACAATGCCCGTTCGACAACAGTGAACAGTTAGACCAACAGGGTTTGCCCTTAGCCTATTCTCCGGTGACCCGACTCTTGGGGCACCGAATAAATCCGATGAGGGTAAAAACCCTGTCCAAGTCTTCTCTCAAATGCTTTTCAAATATACTAACTCCAATTGTGTTCCAACTTGAACAGAACTCCTTTAAGCATTGAGTTAGCTTTTCAAAGACAGTTTTCAAAGCATTTTCACTTAAGCCAAGCCCATGGCACACATTCAAGAGTGTATCTCACCTTCCATCTTTTCTTAAACTAACAACAACATGTACACACAATAGCCACCTATTTAAGCCGAGTCAATTTCCTATCAATTTTTCATACAAGATCAATCCTTTATTGCACTAGCATTTGTATGGGTATAATTCATTTGCTTTAAGGTTGAACTAAGCCCAATTAAATCCAATGAAAATAGCTAGCTCATTATCATTGTCATGAGGATTACACAATAAATTATGTGTCCCATTGCAACATACGGGTATGTTTGCTAGTAATATTAAAAGTGGTCAATTTCTTTCTTTGATCTCCCACTCTATCTCCCCGTCTGTCCATTCCTCACTCCTTTTTTGTCCATCCGTCGTCCTTCACTGTCATTCTTCTCACTTTGAGTTTTGAGGTGCAAAGCCTTCGTTGGTACCTTACCACTCATGTAATGGAGTGGAAATCCAATCCCATGTGCATCGCATCATGCGTGTGGGCATGTGACTCGCTTTATATATTTCTTAAACTTACAATAAGTGTATACAGTAGACAACCATTTAAGTTGAGTCAATCTACTACCAATTTTCCATGCAAGATTAATCCTTTATTGCAGTAGCATTAACCATGGGCCTAGAAAATTATATATTATTTTTAAAGTTTAATTTGGTCAAGTCTAATTAAATACAACAAAAATAGTTAGCTCTCATTATCATTGGTAGGAGCACTAGTGCAACAAATTGCACTTACTTTATCACCGCATCACTAGATCTAACACATATGCATTGTTAGCTCTCACCTAATGGCACTAGATAACCATATTTACCAAAGACTTCCCCTCTTTATATAGTATGACTACCTATCCTAAACTCGGGAATTCTCTTCTCTACAACACCTTGGCCAGTAAAAGCAAAGCCCTACTAGGTTATGCCTTTGCCTTCGGGCTTGCCTCCATTTTCATCAATCCGTCATCTCCATCTCCATGTTGAGTACTTTACCTCCATGGTCCTTGTCACCACTTCTCATGGCCCAACTTCACTTGTGGACTAAGTATCTATTCATCTCACATTAAAATCATTAGTCCACCTGATATTATCACTCAATTACCAAAATCAAATTAGGACTTTCGCTAGAGTTTCTAACAGCTAGTAGCCTCTTCACCCTCTATATAAGTGCTACCCCTGGTTCATTTGAAGCTGCTCTTTAGCCCAAACTAGCTAGCACTTAGAGAGAGAGGTCTGTGAAGCAATTGGAGAGCTATACCCAAACCAAGAAGTGAGATCAAGTGTTAGCTCGGAGTGTTATTGGTGTTCTTGCTTGAGTTTTCTAGAGTTGAAGCTTAATTGAAGACTTGTTACTCTTAGATGGCCTGGAGAAGCACTTGGTGACCTTCCTCGAAGGAGCTATTGTGAGGAGATAATATATACATCGTCATTGAAGTATAGACAACGAAACTTAAAATAACTCGTCAGAGATAAGAGACAATACATATAGAGAGAGAATATTCATGCGATGGTTCTCTGAATAAAAGTATAGAGTTTAAAGTTTAGAGTGACCCTTGAACTAGACCTGATCAAATATCGGGTCGAACTAGAAAAAATGGTCAGGTAAATATATCTGTTCTAAGTCTGACCCGATTTTACTGTGGGTCGGTCAGGCAAAATTTATTTTTTTCTACTTTTGGTCGCGTTTTTCGAGCTTCCCCATTAGGTACTTGGGTCTACCTTTGTCTGCGACTCATCTAGGAAAGGTAGGCTTTCAGCCTCTTGTGGACAAGGCAGCCGGAAGCTTGGTAGGATGGCGTGGCCGGAACCTCACAAATGCAGGCATGGTAACTTTGACAAAAATTGTCCTCTCATCGCAACCGGTATATTTTCTCATGGTCACTAATGCTCGTAAGGAGGTTCTACAGACCATTCATGGTTATAGGAAGCGCTTCTTGTGGGCCGGAGATGAGAGCTTAACTGGGGCAAATGCAAAGTTAATTGGCCCACGGTTGGATGACCAATGGATCTTCGTGGCCTTGGGGTTCTAGATCTTGAGAAATTTGCAAGAGCCCTGCAGCTTCGTTGGCTATGGCAAGAGTGGGCATGTACAGAGAAGCCCTGGGTCAGCTTGGGAAACTCCTGTTCAGACATAGATCGTCTCTTGTTCGTGGCATCCACAACGATATCTATTGGTGACAGGGCAAAGACTTCCTTCTGGCATGCAGCCTGGGTTCAATGTCGGCATCCCAAGGATATTGCCCGTGCTATTTTTGACATCTTGAGGAAGAAATATAGGACATTGAACGAAGCATTTGATGACCACATATGGATAAAAGGCATCAACCTGCATGCACCAATTATAATTGTCCATCTGAAACAATTTGTAGAGCTATGGTCCATTGTGCACGCAATAGTTCTTTGGCAAGGAACAGAGTGTTAGTTGATCTCCACCAATAGGCCCAACGGCCTATTGGGCCCTTGTCTCTGCTCCCTGATCGGGGGAGCCCAACTCTAATACGGTTGGTGGGCCCCTGTCGCATAGCACATATAAAAGGTAAGGTGGGGATCAGGACTCAGGTTACGAGGTTGACCAGAGCCGCCACACCCACCAAAATAAAACCATAATCCGATCTAAAGGCCGTGCTGCCAGCGACGGGATGTGCCTCAACCACCACCGTCGCACCTCTATAGGGCCACCACTGGACCAAGTCAGTACCACTACGGTCACCACAGCGTCACTGGATCTTCACTGGGTCGCTGGTGATCATCTCCACGGCGCTGGACGTCTGCTGCACCGACGGCATCGACGTCTATGCTTGCCAATGCGCTAAACAGAGAAGGTGAGGAGCCTTCCCACCTCTACGGGTTACACAGAGGTACGAATCTACGTTCCTAACAATGGTATCAGAGCCGGTTGCCTCTGTGTAATCCTAACCCTAACTGGGTAAAAGAAGAAAGAAAAACCACCGCCACCGCGCGGGGGGGGGGGGAGATGATAGCACCGTTGTTCTACATCGGTGCACGGCAAGAACAGAAAAGATCCACTCGAATCAGAGAAGAAGAAGAAAAGAACAAGATCCATTCGGATCAGAGAAGAAGAAGAAAAGAACAAGATCCATTCAGATCAGAGAAGAAGAAAAGAACAAGATCCATTCGGATCAGAGAAGGGGTTCACTAACCCTAACCCGCACAGAAAGCTCGGGAAAGAAGAAGAGTGGGAAAAGAAGAAAGCCATTCGGATGAACTCCAAAAGAGAAAAGTAATCAAAGAAAAGAAAAATCCAAAGAAAAGAACAAAGAAAAGGGGTGGGCACACGAACCCTAACCCTAATCGGTCAAACAAAGAAAAACAAACAAGATCTAGATCCGATTGGGGAAGAAGAAGAGAAAAGAACAAGGGTCGGAACCCTAACCCTAATCCCCACCTTTGATTCGGAAAAGAGAAGTTCAATCCAACTCGAAAAGAAGAAGGGAAGAAGAACAGGGGCTGGAATCAAACCCTAACCCTAGATCCCCTTTTCGGGTGAACAAACGAAAAGAAAAGAAATAAAAAAAATAGAAAACCGAACCGGCCCTTTGCCGGTGCGGGAGAAGAAGAGCCGAGCCAGGTGGGGGCCATGGCCAGGCTGCTCGACGGTGGCGCGCTCACCCGCTAGGGAGCGTGCACGCCAGCGAGGGGGCCGGCGACGGCGCCGGGGCTCGCTGATCGCTCTTGCCGTCAAAGCTCGCTCGTTCGGTGACTGCTGCGGCAGCACTAAGGAAAGAAGAGAGAGAGAGCAATGAGGCAAAGAGAGAGAGAGAGACCGAATGAAAATGACCTAGGGTTTTGCTCGGGGTTGCGCGGCATCGCGGTTTTATACTCAGCGAGATGCGCGCTCGGCCGTCGGATCAAGACGGACGGTCGAGATTGGATGGGCCAACTCGAGGCCCAGGCGGGCGCGTGCTGCCGAGCCACTTTGCCGGCCCAGGCCCAGGTTGCGGCCTGGGTGCGGCCTACACGCACGCGGAGAGGCGGGCCGAGCCGGCTTTTGTCGGTTTTTGGGCCGAGAAAGAAAGAATGAGCCCACATTTTCTGTTTTTCTTTTTTAGTAAATTGAAAAATGGAAAATGGCTCAAAAGAAATAGAGAAAATAGAATTTCAATGGTTTAAAATTTCTAGTAAAATTACACCAACGTGTTATTTTTCCAAAAAGTAGACATGAACCAGAAAAGCTTCTGAAAAATAGATAATGAATTTTCTTTTTCATGTTTCTTCTTTTTCCAGTAAATGTTTATTTCCTGGAAATTGATTAATGGGTTAAAGAAAATGGAAAAGAGAATTTCCCTGTGGGTAAAATTCAAGAAAAGAAGAAGTTTTTCCACAGCTAGAGAAATTGTTTATTCTCTAGTTAATTTGTACCAACGTGGTATTTAATTGGAGAAAAAGAAAGTTTTTCCGCTGCTAAAGAAATTATTGATTCTTCAGTTATTTTGAACCAATGTGGTATTTAATTGGAGAAAAAGAGTTTTGATAAAATTATGATGTTGTTATTTTCTGACCAACGTTGTTAATAACAATATCGTAATGTTAATGATTTATGCATTAATTCTACTTCTGCTCAACGGTGATGTAGAATTAGTGTATAAGAATAGATGTTAATTTTAATGATTTATGCATTAATTCTACTTCTGTCCAATGGTGATGTAGAATTAGTGTGTAAGAACAGTTGTGAAAGTTAAAGATTTATGCATTAATTCTATTTCTGCCCAACGGTGATGTAGAATTAGTGTATAAGAATAATTGTATGTTTTGATTTTGACCAATGTTGGAATCAAGGCATGCAAATGGTGTTATTTTTATGTTAAGAAAAGTTTTGACCTGGTTTTCATCTTGTCTAAGGTGGGCTAGGTAGTCACCTCACTGTGTTCCACTGAGATTGTGGCACCGGTGAGGGAGACAGAAGAGAATAATGCCACTTGGGCAACTAAAGAAAGGGATTTTGAATTCCAAAAGATGTCCTATGACTTTTGAGTTTTGAGCATAGGAAGTGGGTCACTGCCAACAAGAGATGTTTGGCTATGATAAAGAACATGATTGAACCTATAATTGTGGGCTTAATCCCAGTATGTGACACGGTCACTGAGTACCTCGATAGAATAAAGAGTCAGTTCACTGGCTCTTCAAAGACATATGGCACCCAGCTGATAAAGCAGCTGGTGACAAAAAGTTAATCTGGAAATGGTGGTATAAGAGAGCTCATGACGCGTTGTCGAAATTATGGCACTATCGTTCAAGCCATATTTCGAGGGGGGGAATAGAAAGACTAGTTAAGAGTGATATTCTTCCTCCATTAGAGCTCTCAGATTAAGAACAATGCAGAGAATGCATAAAAGGAAAGTATATAAAGAAAGATGACAAACGAAGCATAGGAATTTTACAGATTATTCACACAGACATCTGTGATCAGCTTTCGTATAAAGAGTGTTGATGGTTATGATTCATTCATAACATTCACAGATGATTACTCCCATTATGGCTAGATTTATCCAATCAAAGAAAGAACAGAAACATTGGATAAATTTAAGATATTAAAGATTAAGATAGTCAGGTCTGACAGTGGGGGAGTACTACGGTCGGTATACCCTAAAAAAATGGCATAGTAGCCCAGTATTCTATACCGGGTGAACCTCAGTAGAATAGAGTAGCTAAAAGAATCAATCGTACCCTGATGGATATGGTGGGCAATATGATAAGTTACTCCACCTTACAGTTGAGCCTGTGGATGGAGGCGTTAAAAACCTCATTCATATTCTCAAAAGAGTACCAAGTAAATTGGTGCCCAAAACACCATATGAGTTGTGGACAGAAAGTGTACCCTCACTAAACCACTTGCGTGTGTGTGGGGGAGCCCTGCTGAGGCTAAAGTATTTAACCCAAACATTGGGAAGTTAGATCCCAAAACAATAAGGTGCCATTTCATTGGCAACATAGAAAAGTCAAAATGTTTTCGTTTTCCACTATCTAGAGAGACATACAAAGTTTGTGAAAATGAGACACGCTATTTTCCTAGAGGATGAAAAGATGAGGGGGAGCATGGTAGCTCGAGAAATTGTCCTTGAAGTGAAGCGGGTGTATGCGTCCACTCCAATGATTCATGAGCCATTTTTCTCACTACCTGCTATAGCTGCACCGACAGTGCTAGATACTGTGGTGCCAGCACCTGTTGTTATCCCACCTGTGGCAACAATGAATGACGATGAGGAACCTGTTCCTTAGGATCCTATAGAACCTATTGCCACACATGAGGGGGAGCAACAACAGCCTCAAACAAAAGTTGTGCCAAATGTGGAGGCCCCTAGAAGGTCTCAAAGAGTTAGAAAATTAGCTATTTCTGCTGATTATGAAGTGTATAACACTAAGGAATTTCAAATGGAGGATGATCCCACCTCATTTGAAGAAGCCATGAGAAGTGATCATTCATCAAAGTGGCTTGAGGCCATGGAAGATGAAATGAAATCGATGAATGTCAATAAAGTTTGGGATTTGGAAATAATTCCTAAAGAAGTCAAAATAGTAGGCTATAAATAGGTCTACAAGACTAAACATGACTCTCAAGGGAATATAAAGACATATAAAGTGTGACTTGTGGCAAAAGGCTTTATGCAAAGAGAAGGGACTGATTACAATGAGACCTTTTCTCTAGTCTCATGTAAAGTTTGCTTCAGAATCATAATGGTATTAGTGGCACATTACGATTGAGGATTACATCAGATGGATGTAAAGACGACATTTCTCAATGGAGACTTGGAGGAAAATGTTTACATGGCACAACTGAAAGGTTTTGTCATGGAAGGAAAAGAACGAATGGGATGCCACCTAAAGAAATCCATTTATGGAATAAAGCAAGCTTCAAGACAGTGGTATTTGAAGTTTGATCAGTCAATAAAGAATTTTGGGTTTTAAAAGAGAATGTAGAGGACAATTGTGTCTATGCAAAGTTTAAGAATGGGAAGTTTATCTTCCTTGTCCTGTATGTGGATGATATATTACTTGCTAGTAGTGATGTCAGTCTACTACAGGAGACGAAGAAGTTTTGTCCTCAAAACTTGATAGGAAAGATCTTGACGAAGCCTCGTTCGTTTTAGGGATCGAGATTCACCGAGATAGAAGAAAAATGGTATAATGACTGTCACAAAAGGCATACATGGAAAAGATCTTAAAAAAATTCAGTATGCATAAATATAGTCCCTCACCTGCTCCTATAGTCAAGGGCAACAGATATGAGGATTTTAAATGCCCTAGGAACCAATATGAGCTCAATCGATAAAGTGAAAGTGGTTTCATATGGTTCAACTGTCGGAAGCTTGCAACATGCTCAAGTATGTACGTGCCCTGACTTGGCATTTGTTACCGGGTTTTACTTGGCAGATTCCAGAGCAATTCTGGAATAGAATACTGAAATTAGTAAAGAAAGTCTTGCATTTTTTGCAAGGAACGAAAGGCCTCATGATGACATATAGAAGATCTGATTCACTCTACATGGTGGGATATTCAGATTCTAATTATGCGAGAGTGAATGCATATCCAGACGTGGATTTTCTATCATTTCGCAAAGGGGAGCTATTTTATGGAAAAGCTCAATGCGAACCGTCAATACATCGTCCATAATGTATGACAGTTTGTAGCGTGTTATGAGGCAACGGGCAGGTGAACTGACTAAAGAAGTTCATACCCGGTTTGAAGGTGGTTGACGACATCTATAGACCACTAAAGTTATACTGCGATTATAATCTGGCAGTAAAGGATGCTCACAACATAAGTCAAGTGGTGCTGCCAAACACATTGACATAGAGTATTATGTTGTGAAAGATAAAGTCTGGGATCAAGTCATAAGTCTTGAGCATATAAGTACAGAAAAGATGCTCGCGGATCCGCTTACAAAAGGCTTACCACCCAACATGTTCAGAGAACATGGTGTTCAGAGAACATGTAGCTAGCATGGGTTTAAGGGAAAGTCTAAAATTCCTGGACAAAAGAAGACCCAAAGATAAGTATCTATTTCAGAACAGAATAGTGAGTTGTAGCTGTTATGTCTATCGGCAATGGACCATGACGATGAGACATGCTCTATGAGCTAATCTGTAATGGAATGAACAAAAGTAAATGATATGAAAGTGAAAGATGGAATGAGATCAAAGGGGAGAATGTTAGTTGATCTCCACCAATATGGGCTCTTGTCTCTGCTCTCTGATCGGGGGAGCCCAACCCTAATACGGTTGGTGGGCCCCTGTCGCACAGCACATATAAAAGGTAAGGTGGGGATTAGGACTCAGGTTACGAGGTTGACCGGAGCCGCCACACCCACCAAAAGAAAACCCTAATCCGATCTAAAGGCCGTGCTGCCAGCGATGGGATGTGCCCCAACCACCGCCGTCGCACCTCTACAGGGCCACCATCGGACCAAGGCAGTACCACTACGGTCACCACAGCGTCACTAGATCTTCACCGGGCCGCTGGTGATCGTCTCCACGGCGCTGGACGTCTACTGCACCGACGGCATCGGCGTCTACGCTTGCCGATGCGCTGAACAGAGAAGGTGAGGAGCCTTCCCACCTCTATGGGTTACACAGAGGTACGAATCTACGTTCCTAACACAGAGGACAAAATAACATAGAGGCTCACGGTGTCAGGAGAATACTCATCGAGATCGGCACATCACGCGCAATTCATCAGGTCCACTACCTTCAACCTTAGACAACTTATTTGGAAGCCTTAGGGTCCACCAAAATGCATTTTTTTCTTGGCTCAACATACACAATCGTGTTTGAACGTCCTATCAACTAGAGGTCCGAGATTGGCCAAGCGCCCTGTTTACTTGTTGGTTTCAGTCAGCCCAAACCAGTCAGCCAACAGTATTTTTCTCTCACAATAAATTAGCACCAGTCAGCCCAAACCAACCCAGAAACCAACCAGCGAACAGGCCGAAGAAATGCTTCCTGCACCCTTTGTCGGCATGCACCGGAGACGACGCATCACATCCTTGTTGAATTTCGTTATTCGAGGCGCGTCTGGAGCTATATCGCCAGTTGGCTATCTCTGCCTCACCTTGAGCCACAGGGATGGCCCCCTTCCACCACCGTCAAGGATTGGTGGATGTTCGTTGGGTCTTTGCCTGGGGTCCCTCGGCAGGGCCTCCGCTCTCTCATACTTCTAGTAAATTGGGAGATTTGAAAAGAGAGGAATTCACGTACTTTTCAGCAGAAAGAGACATTGGCGCTGGACCTTGCCCAAAAGATCAAAGAAGAGGCAAGGACTTGGGGTTTGGCTGGTGCAAAGTTTTTGACTGCCTTGATTGTGGGCGCCTAGTTTCACTCTCTTGTGATTAATATGTGTTGATTAGTGTCTGTTGGCCCCTGTAAATAGCCTGTCAGGGCTCCCTCCTTGTACTCTCCTTCTATATCAATAGAATTGGTGCACAGTCTCGTGGCCATTCCTTCAAAAAAAAAAGGTTAGATTGAGCCATGGGGCGAAAATCATGGCCTCACCCCGACGTTGGGCCAAGCTTTTATTTTTGGACGTGTCAGGTCGGCTGGTCAGGTCAGATGGCACGTGAACATATCTATCTTGAATGTATGAGCCGTGAGACAACTAGTTTGGTCACACGTCTCCTCCAGATCGCCTAAAATATAGCAACATCGTATCGCAGTACGTAATTTCATACTCTCCTTCCCACCTGCTTGCATGCACACATAATCAGCCTGTTCGCTTGCTCGTAAACGATCGTAAATTTCCAGCCGGGAACAGTATTTTTCTCTCACACCAAACCAGCCAGCAGTAAATAATCCACGATACGATACGGCCTCCCGAACAGGCTGAATAATGTAACCGCTTGACCGATGGTCATCGCAAACAGCAAAATGATCGGCCGGAAGGGACCCACACATTAATAGCTGAAGCATCAAGCGACGGTGGATGCAACGCGCAACCACCTTCATGCAAGCCACAAGTCGAGTCGCGTCACGGACAGCTGTTGCCCGGACATCTCTCTTCACAGCGAGCTATATATATAGCCGCTGCGACTGCGAGTGAGAGAAACAAGCTAGGTCAACAAGGTGCAGGGCAGTCAATAATGGCGTCTCCTCTGGCCTGCATGGGACGCGATGGCTATGGTCGCTGCCAGGTCCTGCTGCTGCTCCTGGCGCTGGCGGTGGTGGTGCTTTTGCCGCCGTCGTCTGCAGTCCATGGATCAGGCAGATCCGGTGGGTACGAGGACATCTCGGCCATCTTCATGTTTGGCGACTCCATCGTCGATCCTGGCAACAACAACCACCGGCTGACGGAGGCGAAGGCCAACTTCCCTCCGTACGGGCAAGACTTCCCCGGCCGGGTTGCCACCGGGAGGTTCTCCAATGGTCTTGTCCCCGGAGACCTATTAGGTATGTTGGCGTCGGTCATATAGTGTTTAAATCTTTTCATGCATGATACTTGTTGGCTGGAGTTACTGCATGGAGTGGATGAGGTTAAAATGGCAAATCTACCAAGAGGACACAGGACGTCGTATAGAGTTATGTGGTGTTTCAGAGGGTGCCTATCATCATCTAATCGCTATATACATGCATGGAGCATATACTTAATTAATTAAGTACTCCCCTGTTTCAAATTATAAGTCGTTTCTGAATTTTCTAGATGCATAGCAATTGCGTATTTACTAGTCGTAGTCTACATCTAGGTCATAGTGGAAACAATGTACCTAGAAAAAAGTTAGAACAAACTAATGATTTGGAATAGAGGGAGTATTTAAGAATATTGTCAAAACTTTAAAAGATGCTCAAACTAACTTTCTAAATGAATGCTATATAATGAGTCTAAGGCTGCATTTGGTGGAGCTCCGGCTCCTTCGTACACTGCAATAAAGAATTATTTTTATTTCTCTTCCTAAAATAAACTAAAATCCAAGCCTACTCGCTTCAACTTTTTCGCAGCCTAAAACAGCAATTCTACAATGCTAGTAGAGAGGCATTACAGCTGTTCCGGCAGCAAATAAGCTAGCATACTTGCATCCAAACAACTTAAATGAAGTCACTGTTTTTGGCAGGCCATGGTAGAAACCTTGGATTATTAGGAGCAATTCTTCGATCTCATGACGAGGACGAGCTCCAATGTACTCCTGAAAATATTCCTATCATTCCTATGCTTCGGGAAGCTTGAACCCATGATATATTAGCCTAAAAATGATGTCTTTTCTTTTTGCAATGATTTATTTAAATTAGACTCAACTTTTTACGACCAAGTTCGTTTTGAGAATGTGTTTATAGAAACATGCATGTACCCAAGAAGTCGCAATAGAGAACGAGCACAGCGGCTCTAGCCTGCAACTACTGGGTACATATATATGAGCCTGGCCCTTAAACTAGTTTGATAAGTTCATATATTTGTCATTTTTTCTAAAGAAAAAAAAATTAATATCAAGAGTGGGCTAGATTCAGAGTGTTGGTTACAGCTTTTCCTGGCTGCGGCTGCAGTTTCTTCAGTTCTCGGTACAGTGAAACATAGGTAGAGCTGCAGCCACAGCCACGGTAAGTGCAGCCGAACACATTCATTATTACGAATGGCAATACTGGCGCCCAAGTATGGGACACAGGGCATTAAACATAAGTTATTAGTTATTTTATGAGTCTTCAAATGATTCTAGGAAATATTTGAGAAAAAAAAACAGCAGAAATGTATATATAGGAATATTGTAAGGAACAAAATACCATTCCGCGTTAAGAAAAAAATGTCACGTGTTCCATACTGTCATATCTTATATTAGCATGAATAATTCTGGCTTCTGCAGTCCTGCCGTAGCTCTGTCTTCACCAAACTTTAAACGCATGATAACATGATGCGGAGGAGGTTCGAGATGATATAGCTACTAAAAGCAAATGGGCGGCATTTACTCCCGCCGGAAAAGAACCCAATTTTAAAATAGTAACTATTTTGAGTTAACTGAATTTAGATTAAAAAAATATCAATATATATTATAAAAATAAGCCTCCTGTCATTAGATATATTTAATAGTATACCATTTTTGTGTTACAAATATTTATACTCTTTTTCTATAAATTCAGTCAAGCTTTAGAAAATTTGGCTAGAGATAGATTTAAAATTGCATCATTTTTCAAATAATAGAGGTCAGCCAAGAATTATGGCCGCTATGCTTATTTACATGAAATTTGAAAAGGAGGTGTCTAGGGGGATAGGCCTCTTCGGATAAAGACTAGGACAATGCACGAGCCCCCACACCACCAACCTCTTAAAAATCCAAATCATGTCATTGTATCCCACCTTATCCACATGTTCTTTTCTTCTTCCTCACAACCATGCCATCCCCGCCTCCCGCCCTATCGTGGCCGTCTTAGATGTCAACAAGCATCGTCCCCTTTTTCCCATCCCTTCCCCCTCCTCCTCCTTCGCCATAACTTGCTTGAATTTGATCCTCAGGCCTCTACCATCGCAGTTCCGGGCTTTGAAGGCGCCACAACTGTAACACCCCAGGTGTTTGCCACCAGTTAAGCAATGGGTTTGAGCTAAAACATGGTATATTAAGTGATGATGAAGATGTCAAGGTCAAACCTATAGAAACGAGCCCCAACCTAAACTTGGATATTGCACCTGTGCTCGCCTATAGACCCCTTTTCAAGATATATGCTTGGGTGGTGTGATTGGAATATCTTCATGTGTCTCACATCAATACCCATCTATATTGATCCATGGAAAAGTTTCGTGAAGTTTGGAATCAAGAAGTCACATGAAATGACGAGTTATGTCCTTGCTTGAATAATTTTATAAAGCGAATGGAATTCTTGATCATCAACCAAATCTTGCAACCTTGCCCAAATGACTCTAGATGAACTCTACAACAAAAGTCATGAAAGGTTCATGTTGAGCAAATGCCAAGAAAATGCTCCAATGGATCAAAAAGGATGATTTAAGCTTCATCGTGGTCCTTCTTTGATCAAAGTAGAACTATAGCTTCTGCACCTGTTATGAAGTTGGGCCTTTAATAAAAGTTGAAGTTTGAGTGGAGTAGAACAAACTTTGTTTTTGGACCCAGAGCCAGATCAACTTGGAACTAAGTCAAATCGAGGCTCGAACTTTGAGTTGACAGCTGTTTTCAGTACTTAGAAAATTTTCTAAGTCTGGAATCCATTGTCATCGCTGTTGGCATTCCGCGTTCTCCGAAATTCATTAAGCAACTTGAGTTGGTCCAAAAAGAGAAGTTGAAGGTTATACTATGGAGAAGAGCATGCAAAAAGTTGCACTGAGTTTGACCGAGTTTTGACCTCCGAAAGTGAATTTCCGTGACCGTTATCAAGGCGCTGACACTAGCAGTTTGTGGCTTAATTACCCGCTGTTGAAGAGCTCTAATGACCTTGGTCTCTAAATGAAAAGTGTAGAGCAGTTCGCGGGCTTCAAACTTCGTTTTGGGCCCGAGGTCTAAATCGGCCCAGATCTGGCCCAATTTGGCGCCCACCTTGCCCTCACCGACGCTCGCCACGTGCTCGATGTTTTGCCTGCGTGGCCGCCATGCACCAGAGCTCGCCCCCCATGGCCGACGCGCGTCCGAACTCCATGCCACGCGCCGCCCCGCTCTCTGCGCCTCCAAATACGAACGCCCGAGCATCGCCACGCATCCCGCACTCGCTCTTGCCCTTCCTGGAGCTCTCCCTCTGCGCACGCACGCCAGAACGGAGCCACCATGGCCGCGTCCGCCATGGCCGAGCTCGGCCTCGCCATGTCTCCACTGCTCAGCCCTTCCTCTTTCCAAGCCGTCAGTGCCATCACATTCCTCGCCTCACGCCGCCCCTCCTGCACTCCCCCGTCGGCCATGTCGTGCCCCGCAGCGCTGGTGCCGCCTCCCGCCGTCGCCTCGGCCGCCGGCGTGCGTGGCCAGGCCGCGTCGGGCCTCCTCGGAGCAAGCTGCGGCCACCCACGGGTGCGCACGACTCCCCTGGTGCTCCCCCGCCCCTCAGCCGCCGCCGACGTACCTCCTCCGGCCGCAACAGCAAGCTCCGACCATCCTCTGCTCTGATTTTTCCGACCAGGGACCTCGCGCGACAATTCGATGAAAGTCAGGGTCTTAACTGCATTGTCATAGACTCAGGTGAATAGTGCCGTAGGACTGGTTTGTAATTATTTTGCAGGAACTTTGGAAATTCATAGTAAATCGTAGAAAATTCGTAAAATAGTAAATGAGGACTTTTTGGAATCCTTGTGAAATTCTCTATGCACTAGATCTATAATATTACATGTTTTACTTTAAAGTTTTAGCTGTAAAAATATATTTATGCAGCTAGGTTTGTAATACTAGTGGTATTTGTCTTTTTCATAACTGTAGATCTAGGGCTCCAAATGGAGTGAAATTTTTGTGGCATGCTACTCATATGATAGTTGATGTGTGATAAAAATTTCATGAGTATTGGATGAAGTATGAGTGAGTTATTGGTTTATCTTGCTCTCACATGAATTCTTGCTTTAGCAACTTGTCTTTTTCGTAGAGGTTGCTATACATATCCAAATGGAGTGAAATTTATACAGTAGACTATTAAGAGGATATGTGAGCCACTGTAATTTTTGTAGAATTTATTGTATACTTTTGGTATATGTTCATTAAGTCACCTTATTATCTAAAATAAATTAAGAAATGCATTAAAATAATTTATTTGGTCATGAACACTAGGTTTTCTGGTGTTCTTTAGTCATGTGTGACATGTTGGTAAAGTTGGTTTTGCCCAATTATGTATTTGCAACATAAGTTAATAATTATTTTCTTGCCGATGTGGTTTATGGACAGATCTGGGAACTTAGCAAAGTTCTTCATGATAATGTGCTTTGTTGTGAAACTTGTTTATACAAAAGTTGTAGATAATTCATGTATCTAGCTTCTATTAAAATTTGGTGTCATTTGGCCAAGTAGTTTAAGAGTTATAGCTGTTTAAAGTTGGGTTTCAGAAATGGCTGCTTTCTGTCAATTGTAGACCAGTTTCTGTAAATGGGTATATTTGACTTAGTTAACTTGAGAATCATGCTGAGATGATTAAAGATGAAATGTAGATAATTTCCTAAGCTTTCCAGAATGTCTTGTTTCATATCATTTGGATTTATAAAACTCCAGATATGATTGATTTATGAAGCTGCTGTTTGCAAGTCCAGAAATTGGCATATTCCGGTTATAGTTGTTGCTTCACCTTGACTTGCTTTGCATGTTACTAAGTGTGGTTCACGTCCTTGGTAATTAAGTTAAATACACCTGAGATCTTGTGAGACTTATGTGCCATGTATAATATTCTTTGTTATCTCAGCATGATAGATTGTGTGATGTTAAGTTAAGCATCGCAAAGTACTTAAGTGTGTTTAGTGTAAACGATGCTTGTCTTGCTTGCTATTTGTGATGCGTCTCATGGTACTATTCTTCATATTCCTACACTTGCATCTTGCATCTCATCTAGGTACGCTAGATGAACCACGTGAAGAACATGATGTTGAAGCCGAACCCGAAGACGATGTATGGAGGATCTATCCCGAAGATGGAAGGACTAAGCGAATGCTAGGACCTGAGACATCACCAGGACGGTGCAAGTTAACTGAACTGACTTGTGGCGGATCCCAGGCAAGCCCCGGAGCATTATAAGTCTCCTAATTTATAAAAGCAATTCTTTCTATATATGAGTTATATATTGTTGCATTAAGTTATAGGAGTTGATTGAAACCGTTGATGCATCTATTACTATCCTTGCCTACCTTATTACCGTTTTACCCTGTTAGGTCAGGATCGAATAACTGCTTAGCCTTGCTTAGACCGGTAGCAATCGGTGATATCCGGTCACCTACATTGATAGGTGGTTACTGGAAGAATTTAGCTATGGAAAGAATGATATCCTGGAATTAACCATGTGTGATGGATAATTGGAGACCGGACGGAAAAAGTTGGAGGCAACCAGACAGGGTTCTGGGGTGCTATTAGTTTCCGTCTGTGTCGATTAAGGACCGACCGTTGTTGGGCCTCGAGTCATGTTGAACGCATGCCTTACATTTAGCTGGCCGGATAAAGTACCTTCCGACCGCGAAGCTGGGAGATTTTTCGGGCCGAGCAGATTGCCCGCAACGCACTGTGCCGGAGCAGGTGTGGTAGGACACGGGGGCGGGATGATAAGGCCAAAGTGCAGTCGGTCGGCCCCCGGGTATATGTGGTTCCTGGCAAACTCGAGATTCCTGGAAAGTTGACTCGGTGATCAATATCTCACTTTAGCGGGTGAGTGAGGTTTGTGTAAGGAATAAATCACCAGCTGGTTAGGAATCGATTCGAATCGCCATCGCTCCTGGATAGTGAGCACTTGACTCGAGTTACTTCATCGTAGTAATTATTATGGAACAATGATGGTTATCTGGATGGTATGGGATATGCTAAATCTAAATTGGTAATTGGATGTTATTGGTTAATCAAGTGATTGCTATAGTACAGGTGCTTACCTAGATGGATAGGCCATAATAAAGATGATGCAAAGTACTTAAAATGGTTTCTTCATGATAGCTTATGCTTTTCGTAAACAAGTCAGCTAGCCCACTAAAGAAAGCCATGCATAATCCTTGGTGTCACTTTATTTCTGGTTTACGACGGGTAAGTCTGGCTGAGTACATTCGAGTACTCAGGGTTTATCCCACCTTGTTGCAGGTGATGTTCTCGACCTGTTGATGATGGTGGCTAACCACCGGTGGGCTCGGTGATTCTATACTTACTTCTCATCTATATGCTTTTGTCGGATGATGTCACTAAGCTAGCAATATATTTGGAACTTATATTAATGTAATCATTTGAAAGCTATGTTGTTTTCACTAAGCGATTTTGAAACCCAAACTTGTACTATTATTTGTTAACCCCTTTGTAATATTATTTCCGCTGCAACCCGATGTATGTGATGTGTATTTGCTTAATCACGCGATCTTGGTTGTGATGTTGATTTACCGAGGTCTTTCGGGACACTCGGCGGACTACCGGGTTTATATGAGTGAAAGTATGGGTGTGTCAACGTGTTAGCGGGGACAACCGTACTTGATCTTGTATAAATTGGGCGGTTCTGTCACAGCTGGTATCAGAGCGAGATTAAGCATAATACTGTCAGGTACATAGTTTTAAAAGCTAAGTTTTGGTTTTAAAAGGTCTATTTTAACTAAAACTTTAGCTACAGGCAAATTTGTCAAAACTTAATTGCAAAACTATGCTAGCGACATCTTCCTTTATGCCCAGTTAAGGATTATTAGGTGGCTATCTAAGTACTAACTTTAAGGGATGTACTTTATTGCAATTTTTCTTTCGTCGTCCATACGGCGTGCTATTGTATGGATGCCATTCGCTTGAATGGTACTGTATGGATCAATTGCCTCTACGCCCAGGTAAGTGTGAGTTGTGAGAGTATGACCGTCCAACTATCGGTCTAGGGGAGAGTTAGCTGTGGTTACTGGAATATTTACATGTTACACACATGTATATATATGAAGGTACTTAATTGCGGGTATATTTATCGGGTAGCTATGGATGTCAAAGTATATACATCTGGGGATGTATATATGGAAAGTATCTTAGTTTACTACTTTCATTGTGTGCTTATTTATCTTTTTGTGGGGATAGGCTGCAATGAATTTGCCTGCAGGTATGCTAACCACGAATGCGTAGATTGAATGTAGCTGACGACTAGCTATATACCGAGAGAGTACGTGTTATGCCACCGACATAAAACGTGATTGTCGCCTTAGGCTGGCAATTTTGTGAGGATGAATAGGACGAGCATGCATCATGATTGTGCTTGTGCATAAATATGCTTTCCCTCACCTTGTTCTAATACTAAGTAACTTGTGATCAATGTGATGTTACTATCTTCTCTGTGTGAAGTTAAACAAGAATGCCTTGTTCCATGTTGCTTGAATAGGAAGTGCTTGAGAAAAGTGTGTGCTTAGCCTTGCTAGAAATAATTGTGGTTACATGCTTAAACCTATAATGTCCTCTAGTTTAGCCAAGTGGTGGGTATGTATGCTTGTTATTTAGGTAGTGCCGTAGTTGTCACCCTTTTGTCCTCGGTAAGCGTACAAGTGTTGAAGAGCGCTATCCTAGAACCACGTCCAAGTTTTGGTAATCACTTGGTGGACACAAGACGTATATGGAAATTCGGCAAGAAGTCCCCTGCTCAGTTGTCCTTGGAAATTAAGCTATGCTCTCTTGCGTTGTGTTTTGATTTTCGGATCCCCTGCTTGTTGACTCCTAACCTTGTGACTACCTTTGTTTGCTATCCCTCCTTCGCATAGTGCTTGCTCCTATGCAACCCAATTTATGCCATGTGAGATTTCTTGTGGGTTGTATGTTCAGTAATGGTGCCACGATTAGCGATCTATGGTGCCGCGACGAAACCGAGAGCCTCTTGTGGGTGCACACACAAGGCTGTGCTGCTCGGCACGCGCTGGTATCGAGGTTTCTAGTCATGATCCATTGCAGAACTACACCAATATGTTATTCTCACTTGAGCTCTTCCTTGGTTATCTCTCCTTATCATGTCAAGAGATCTATATGTCGAACTAGATGCAATAGGACTCCCTTGTGAAGTCATCCAACGGTTAACCTTTGAAGAACAGGTTACTAACAGGAACATAAATAGATTGCAAGAGGGTAGACAAGTGACTCTACTCGATGTGACTGTCCCTGTAATGACGTCGATCATCTAGTGAGCAACCTGTGTCATTTTCATTGGATCAGAAAGGTGCACCACAATTAAGGATGACGTAGACGAACCGACCTTCTTTGGTGTGACCCCTTTCTGCTGACTTCAATGGCGACCATCCGTAGGCTTTGACTAAAATTTTTATTATCAAGAGTGAAGATTTGGAACCTTTTTAAGTATTGAGGGACAACTGATTTGTTACTAGTAGGAAAGTTAGTCTTCAGTTAGGTAACGACTATTTGGTAACTATGAAGGCCAGATCTCATAGAACAATGTTGATCAAGGAAACAGCAAACCTGGCCCTGCAATGCAAGTGCTACTTCTCCAAATGTGCTATCAAGTCAATCCCATCTTGGACAATCATGTATATAGTACAAGACATTGTATCGGCTAGGTAGGAGCTAGTGAAAGCACGTCCCTGATTTTAGTCAGCATCTTTATGCCCCAATGTGCCAATTACACATATGCCCGGACTCTATTGGATGAAGTGCCGAAGGATATATAGGAATGGTTCCTTGTCAATGTAGAAATGCCCTACATGTGGAATAATGTTTTGTGCCCTGTGAAAACAGCCACAAGTCCAATGCTTGCGCATAGTCAAGTTGGTGTCTAGAACGATGGTTGAAGTGTTACCAGAGAAGCATGTGAGGAGAACTCTAGCCTCCATCCTTAGCTAGAAAAAGACTGCTACTGCTACGAGAAAAGTTAGAGAGTGCAAAACACACACCTCAATGTGTGGGGCGAAGAAAAGAGAGGACACAAAATCTGTCCAGATTTTTGTGGCACTAAACCGGTTATCTTCAAGCCGACGGTTAGTGACTCAAACGAAGTTGGATTGACCCCAAACTTGGTGATCTCATTCCTCGCTTAGGACCCTTCAATGTCTTAAGTTGGTTTGAGTATTGGTTGAGTAAAACATCGGATTAGAGAGATATCTTGTCGGCTTGGTTTGCTGCCATTTTCAAACACAGCAGTTTTGGTAGATGAATTGTTTGGATGGTCAAACGGTGCCCATTTGAGTTGAATTTTGGTGAGTAGTTAGAAGACCCATGGATCTACATGCCCACCAAAATTTGTGCATATTGGAGCAGTAGTTTGTGAGATATGAATAGAAAACAAAAGGGTACAGAATCTGCAATTTCACGGCGACTGCGATCATCCTTCACCTGAGAAAGTTGTGTTTACAATTGATGCCAAGATTGGCAAAACGATCATTGTCTTGCCATTAGATAATCCTTTATATGCCCTAGAGAAGACTCCTTGCACCCATGTTTGTGCCGTACCTTTGTCCTCTCGTATCGATAATAGTTGAGCAGTCAAGATGTTCTACAAGTCAAATTGTGCCCTTGCAATTCGAAAGCAATTGGAAAGGTGTCAAACCGCAGATTTTCGGATTATGGTTTTTAAGATATTGATTGGCCTTAGAATGGAAGCCTCGATGTCAAATATAGTTTAGGAAAGCTGGTTTTACTATGATGCAAGTCAACCCAACTTGCTGTGCAACTGCACCACGAAGGCAAATTGTACTTAACCTGCTTGGTAGTGAACTAGTCCTTAGTTTTGTGATTACTTGCAACTTGTGTTGTCCTCCAAGCCTCGCTAACATCCTTCTACGTCAATGGTTCTCCAATGCTGACATGCCTTTGGTACCTTATATGTGTTTTTACCCAAGAGGTTGCATCAGATCCAACCTAGATCACTGTTGCAACTTGGATACGAAGGCTCCCTAAGGAATGATCATCGAGAACGTTGAGCCGACAGAGTCAGCTACTATGTTTACCACTCACTCAGCAGACTCAGACCATACAATATTGTTATCAGAGAAAGAGAACTGCACACATGGAACCATTGCAACGAGTATCCTTCAGAAGATTATCATCTAGTGCAAAGTCCATAAGGTCTGTGCTATATCCACTTGGGAAGTAGATGCTGCAAGTATTTAGTCTACGTTTGTATCGCTCTTCGTACATCAAGGACGAAGTACGTAGGACATTGCTATCTTGGATTCCTCCCAAAGTAACAATACATCATGAAGGCCAACGAAGGAAATTCTTCAGACAAAACTTACTACAAAGGACAAGTATCAGAAAGTGTCTTGACCAAATTAGCCTCTCTTATGCTTGAAGCTATGTAGCCTAAAGCTCTGGCTGATATTGGAAACTGGTAGCATGTCTCTCTTCCACAAAAGTCTTTCGTCCTGAATCTCGGGACGCGATTCTTTTAAGGGGGGAGGGCTGTAACACCCCAGGTGTTTGCCACCAGTTAAGCAATGGGTTTGAGCTAAAACATGGTATATTAAGTGATGATGAAGATGTCAAGGTCAAACCTATAGAAACGAGCCCCAACCTAAACTTGGATATTGCACCTGTGCTCGCCTATAGACCCCTTTTCAAGATATATGCTTGGGTGGTGTGATTGGAATATCTTCATGTGTCTCACATCAATACCCATCTATATTGATCCATGGAAAAGTTTCGTGAAGTTTGGAATCAAGAAGTCACATGAAATGACGAGTTATGTCCTTGCTTGAATAATTTTATAAAGCGAATGGAATTCTTGATCATCAACCAAATCTTGCAACCTTGCCCAAATGACTCTAGATGAACTCTACAACAAAAGTCATGAAAGGTTCATGTTGAGCAAATGCCAAGAAAATGCTCCAATGGATCAAAAAGGATGATTTAAGCTTCATCGTGGTCCTTCTTTGATCAAAGTAGAACTATAGCTTCTGCACCTGTTATGAAGTTGGGCCTTTAATAAAAGTTGAAGTTTGAGTGGAGTAGAACAAACTTTGTTTTTGGACCCAGAGCCAGATCAACTTGGAACTAAGTCAAATCGAGGCTCGAACTTTGAGTTGACAGCTGTTTTCAGTACTTAGAAAATTTTCTAAGTCTGGAATCCATTGTCATCGCTGTTGGCATTCCGCGTTCTCCGAAATTCATTAAGCAACTTGAGTTGGTCCAAAAAGAGAAGTTGAAGGTTATACTATGGAGAAGAGCATGCAAAAAGTTGCACTGAGTTTGACCGAGTTTTGACCTCCGAAAGTGAATTTCCGTGACCGTTATCAAGGCGCTGACACTAGCAGTTTGTGGCTTAATTACCCGCTGTTGAAGAGCTCTAATGACCTTGGTCTCTAAATGAAAAGTGTAGAGCAGTTCGCGGGCTTCAAACTTCGTTTTGGGCCCGAGGTCTAAATCGGCCCAGATCTGGCCCAATTTGGCGCCCACCTTGCCCTCACCGACGCTCGCCACGTGCTCGATGTTTTGCCTGCGTGGCCGCCATGCACCAGAGCTCGCCCCCCATGGCCGACGCGCGTCCGAACTCCATGCCACGCGCCGCCCCGCTCTCTGCGCCTCCAAATACGAACGCCCGAGCATCGCCACGCATCCCGCACTCGCTCTTGCCCTTCCTGGAGCTCTCCCTCTGCGCACGCACGCCAGAACGGAGCCACCATGGCCGCGTCCGCCATGGCCGAGCTCGGCCTCGCCATGTCTCCACTGCTCAGCCCTTCCTCTTTCCAAGCCGTCAGTGCCATCACATTCCTCGCCTCACGCCGCCCCTCCTGCACTCCCCCGTCGGCCATGTCGTGCCCCGCAGCGCTGGTGCCGCCTCCCGCCGTCGCCTCGGCCGCCGGCGTGCGTGGCCAGGCCGCGTCGGGCCTCCTCGGAGCAAGCTGCGGCCACCCACGGGTGCGCACGACTCCCCTGGTGCTCCCCCGCCCCTCAGCCGCCGCCGACGTACCTCCTCCGGCCGCAACAGCAAGCTCCGACCATCCTCTGCTCTGATTTTTCCGACCAGGGACCTCGCGCGACAATTCGATGAAAGTCAGGGTCTTAACTGCATTGTCATAGACTCAGGTGAATAGTGCCGTAGGACTGGTTTGTAATTATTTTGCAGGAACTTTGGAAATTCATAGTAAATCGTAGAAAATTCGTAAAATAGTAAATGAGGACTTTTTGGAATCCTTGTGAAATTCTCTATGCACTAGATCTATAATATTACATGTTTTACTTTAAAGTTTTAGCTGTAAAAATATATTTATGCAGCTAGGTTTGTAATACTAGTGGTATTTGTCTTTTTCATAACTGTAGATCTAGGGCTCCAAATGGAGTGAAATTTTTGTGGCATGCTACTCATATGATAGTTGATGTGTGATAAAAATTTCATGAGTATTGGATGAAGTATGAGTGAGTTATTGGTTTATCTTGCTCTCACATGAATTCTTGCTTTAGCAACTTGTCTTTTTCGTAGAGGTTGCTATACATATCCAAATGGAGTGAAATTTATACAGTAGACTATTAAGAGGATATGTGAGCCACTGTAATTTTTGTAGAATTTATTGTATACTTTTGGTATATGTTCATTAAGTCACCTTATTATCTAAAATAAATTAAGAAATGCATTAAAATAATTTATTTGGTCATGAACACTAGGTTTTCTGGTGTTCTTTAGTCATGTGTGACATGTTGGTAAAGTTGGTTTTGCCCAATTATGTATTTGCAACATAAGTTAATAATTATTTTCTTGCCGATGTGGTTTATGGACAGATCTGGGAACTTAGCAAAGTTCTTCATGATAATGTGCTTTGTTGTGAAACTTGTTTATACAAAAGTTGTAGATAATTCATGTATCTAGCTTCTATTAAAATTTGGTGTCATTTGGCCAAGTAGTTTAAGAGTTATAGCTGTTTAAAGTTGGGTTTCAGAAATGGCTGCTTTCTGTCAATTGTAGACCAGTTTCTGTAAATGGGTATATTTGACTTAGTTAACTTGAGAATCATGCTGAGATGATTAAAGATGAAATGTAGATAATTTCCTAAGCTTTCCAGAATGTCTTGTTTCATATCATTTGGATTTATAAAACTCCAGATATGATTGATTTATGAAGCTGCTGTTTGCAAGTCCAGAAATTGGCATATTCCGGTTATAGTTGTTGCTTCACCTTGACTTGCTTTGCATGTTACTAAGTGTGGTTCACGTCCTTGGTAATTAAGTTAAATACACCTGAGATCTTGTGAGACTTATGTGCCATGTATAATATTCTTTGTTATCTCAGCATGATAGATTGTGTGATGTTAAGTTAAGCATCGCAAAGTACTTAAGTGTGTTTAGTGTAAACGATGCTTGTCTTGCTTGCTATTTGTGATGCGTCTCATGGTACTATTCTTCATATTCCTACACTTGCATCTTGCATCTCATCTAGGTACGCTAGATGAACCACGTGAAGAACATGATGTTGAAGCCGAACCCGAAGACGATGTATGGAGGATCTATCCCGAAGATGGAAGGACTAAGCGAATGCTAGGACCTGAGACATCACCAGGACGGTGCAAGTTAACTGAACTGACTTGTGGCGGATCCCAGGCAAGCCCCGGAGCATTATAAGTCTCCTAATTTATAAAAGCAATTCTTTCTATATATGAGTTATATATTGTTGCATTAAGTTATAGGAGTTGATTGAAACCGTTGATGCATCTATTACTATCCTTGCCTACCTTATTACCGTTTTACCCTGTTAGGTCAGGATCGAATAACTGCTTAGCCTTGCTTAGACCGGTAGCAATCGGTGATATCCGGTCACCTACATTGATAGGTGGTTACTGGAAGAATTTAGCTATGGAAAGAATGATATCCTGGAATTAACCATGTGTGATGGATAATTGGAGACCGGACGGAAAAAGTTGGAGGCAACCAGACAGGGTTCTGGGGTGCTATTAGTTTCCGTCTGTGTCGATTAAGGACCGACCGTTGTTGGGCCTCGAGTCATGTTGAACGCATGCCTTACATTTAGCTGGCCGGATAAAGTACCTTCCGACCGCGAAGCTGGGAGATTTTTCGGGCCGAGCAGATTGCCCGCAACGCACTGTGCCGGAGCAGGTGTGGTAGGACACGGGGGCGGGATGATAAGGCCAAAGTGCAGTCGGTCGGCCCCCGGGTATATGTGGTTCCTGGCAAACTCGAGATTCCTGGAAAGTTGACTCGGTGATCAATATCTCACTTTAGCGGGTGAGTGAGGTTTGTGTAAGGAATAAATCACCAGCTGGTTAGGAATCGATTCGAATCGCCATCGCTCCTGGATAGTGAGCACTTGACTCGAGTTACTTCATCGTAGTAATTATTATGGAACAATGATGGTTATCTGGATGGTATGGGATATGCTAAATCTAAATTGGTAATTGGATGTTATTGGTTAATCAAGTGATTGCTATAGTACAGGTGCTTACCTAGATGGATAGGCCATAATAAAGATGATGCAAAGTACTTAAAATGGTTTCTTCATGATAGCTTATGCTTTTCGTAAACAAGTCAGCTAGCCCACTAAAGAAAGCCATGCATAATCCTTGGTGTCACTTTATTTCTGGTTTACGACGGGTAAGTCTGGCTGAGTACATTCGAGTACTCAGGGTTTATCCCACCTTGTTGCAGGTGATGTTCTCGACCTGTTGATGATGGTGGCTAACCACCGGTGGGCTCGGTGATTCTATACTTACTTCTCATCTATATGCTTTTGTCGGATGATGTCACTAAGCTAGCAATATATTTGGAACTTATATTAATGTAATCATTTGAAAGCTATGTTGTTTTCACTAAGCGATTTTGAAACCCAAACTTGTACTATTATTTGTTAACCCCTTTGTAATATTATTTCCGCTGCAACCCGATGTATGTGATGTGTATTTGCTTAATCACGCGATCTTGGTTGTGATGTTGATTTACCGAGGTCTTTCGGGACACTCGGCGGACTACCGGGTTTATATGAGTGAAAGTATGGGTGTGTCAACGTGTTAGCGGGGACAACCGTACTTGATCTTGTATAAATTGGGCGGTTCTGTCACAGCAACCACGACCACTAAATGTTGTAGTGATGCTGATGAAGACCACTTTTACCTTCCCCTTCCTCGGCTTCCGCCGCCTCCACCATCCCCTCCTGATCCGACGACACTATCGCCCCTATATATGTAGCCCTCCACCGTGCCACCATAATGGCTTCGGATCTGATGCTCCACTGACCCTCCCCAACAGGCCTCCAACACCATCTTAGCAGCGGCGCTGCCACTGCCCACCACTCCGCCGACACATCATCACCATCTGCGATCTGGCTACCTCCTTAGGCATCCCTTTAGACCCAGAAGCCAATGATTCCTTCCCCAACCCCAAAACCCAATTATGTAACCCTAACCCGAGCTAGATTCTTCACTAGAGAAGACAAGATGGTCATAAGAGAAGAAGAGGAGGTTGCCGGAGTTGGAGCTGTCAAAGTTGATCCATCAGATTTTGATTTCATATTTCTTCTTTATTCCCTCCTCTTCATCTCATTTTCTTTCCTTTTCTAGATAATCTTGATTCCAATGGTGATTTGATTTCCATATTTGCCAATAGTACTTTGTGAATACCTATGTGTACAGCACGAACTAGAAAAAAGGAGCTAATAAGGCATCTGTAGTTTTAGTTTGATCCTGAAGCATATGATTGATTTCTTAAATATACATTTTCAGAGTTAGCTCCATTTATATCCTTAATAAAACTTCGTTCTTTCTTATTATATATATATTATTTATTATAATTATTTGTGAGCAGCTTCTAAGTTGGGTGTTAAGGAACTACTGCCTCCTTACCTTGCTGACGACCTTCAGCCAAATGACCTACTCACCGGTGTGGCCTTTGCTTCTGGAGGCAGTGGATATGATCCACTCACATCTACGTTCTCGGTACCATTTCTTTTCTTTTCACATATCAAGTAATTACAATCTGAAAATAGAATTAATTGTTTCTATGAATAATATCATCACTCCATATCCATAAATCAAGGAATACAAATGCATGTAGACTGCCAGGTCGAGTGCGGAGCAACTTGAATTATTCCATGACTACAAGGAGAAGGTAGCAGCTATTGTTGGAGAGGAGAAGATGACACGTGTTATCTCTAAAGCCATCTTCTTTACAATCATGGGGGCCAATGATATTGTAAATAACTATTTTGCAGTTCCTTTAAGACGCCATGAATATGACCTTCCTTCTTATATTGACTTTCTTGTCTCTTCGGCTATCAACTTCACAATGGTAATTGCTACGATTTTGAATATCTAAATTCTTTGAGAATGAGTTATATGAAACTTTTTAATATGTCTTTTCTATGTTCCATTGTCTCTATATTCATAAAAGCTTCATCACACTTTGACAATTTATTTGTGCATTTAGACATTTTTTAATTCCCTTATGTTTTCAGTAGAATTTATCCCTGCATGCACTACACATGTTTTTATTACAACATGAACTGTGCTACACAAAACATGCAAAACATAGACTTTTTTAATCTTTGGCAAACAAAAGATTATATTTAATTTATAAGTTCAATGTGGCATGCAATTATATTAGTAAAATCCATTTTCTCAGTACACAAACGTTCATGCTCCATTTCTGTACAGACTCTGAACAATATGGGAGCTAAGAAAATTGGAGTTGTTGGTGTTCCACCATTAGGCTGCTGTCCTTCTCAAATAATACTTGGAGGAAGTCCATCAAGGGAATGCGAGCCACTAAGGAATCAAGCATCAGTATTATTTAATTCAAAGATCTCAAAGGAAATAGATCGACTAAATGCAGAATGGAATGGTTATGGGTCAAAGTTTGTTTATATTGATATATACTACAATTTACTTGACCTTATTCAGAATCCAGTTTTTTATGGTGAGTTTTATGTTTTCATTTGTTTTAATAACATGATATTCTTGCATTTACAATTTTAAATTATAAATTTAGACAACAAATCTTCTAATTGGCATATACCATCTAAAAATTGACCGCTAAAAGGATGTAGATACTTTTAGGTGAAGGAAGGTTTATTCTAACATGAAATAAGGTTCTACTCTTTGTATTAAGTAGGTACACGCACTTAGTTTAGTTGGAGAATATATGACAAATAATAATCTTTGCAGTTGCATGATCTATGTAATAAAAATCATGTGTAATATGATGATAGTTGGTCTTTTCTCTTCTTCCTAAAGAGATGTTATTTGACATATTGTCATTAGAATCATTTCTGTACTGAATATTGTGTCACAATTATGTAGGTTTCAAGGAGGTCAAAGAAGGTTGTTGTGGTAGCACAGTGTTAAGTGCTGCCGTATTCATTGCATATCACAATGCATGTCCAAATGCAATCGATTATATTTTCTGGGACGGCTTCCATCCTACCGAGAAGGCCTACAACATTGTAGTCGACAAGCTCATCCAACAGAATAGGAAGTACCTAGTGTGAGGAAAAGGTCTTTGTATACGACTACTACAGAATTGTAATTGCACACTGTCAACATTGTTCTATTAATCGAATGTTTGATGTCAGGTTTGACACTATTAAAACATTGTTCTCACTTGCGTATTTTCTATATGATGTTTAAGCTTCCATGTCCTTTGGTTGGTAGATCCGTTTGGGTCTGGATCTAACCGTGCATTCTAACAGTAACATCGCCTTAGGCCCCGATGACAAATCCCACCGCCACTTCCCCAGACGCTGACCATTAACCTGGAATTTCTGCATGTACCCCGACATGACTAACAACGCATCCATCCAGACACCACCAAGAGACAACCAACGATCACCGGACTAAGACTAACAAACCTAGCTATTGTCGACTGCACCACCATGGAGATTAGGCAGTATGCACTCTCAAGTGATCCTGGGGGAAAGTGGAGACGAGCAACACAATGGCAGATCGGGGGTCACTGGGCTAAGACTAACAAACCATGGCTATTGTCGACTTCACCACCAAGGAGATTAGGCAGTATGCACCATGCCAGTAGAGGCGACAGATCAGTAGCTAGGGCGCGGAATCTATTCCCAGCGCCCTGAGCGAGCACTAAAGTCAAGACCGCCATAACACCTAATGGAGAGAAGGGTTCTCTAGGTGAGGATAAAATCCTCCTTGCCACCACATCACCGCCAAATAGATTTGTTTACCGACTGAGGGCTTAGGTGCATAGTTATTAGAAACAAGCCGAATCGGTGGTCCGACCAGAAAAAATCGGAACCAGAACGACAGAACCCCAATCGTTCGATTCACTTAAAAGATCGTTATACAATCAAACTACCAATAGACCGATGGAACCGCCGTTTTTTTCCTCAAAAACCAATAAAAACCACCCCAATGAGTTGCTAACAAACCGAATGTGACACGCCGAGCGGAGCAAGTCATGCGTGGGAAGTGAAAATACACAAAAAAAAGGTAGGCCACCAAGTGCAAAGAAGAGTTCCCACCACTGAGCTACACAATCTTTTGTGTTTTGCATACATGTATTATTATTATTATTAAAGGCTTTGAGCGGGCGGTTCAACGGTTTGAACCAATCAAACCGTAAATTGAGATCTCAACCAATTTGATATCTAGTCCGGTCCTAATAACTATGCTTAGGTGGCGGCAATGAGCAGGAACCAAATGGGGCAACAGGGTTGGACAGTGTCTAGGCTATATTTTCTCTAGCTCGGCAGCTATCTTCTAGATTCAAACTAGCACTAAATCTATGTGCTAGTGACAAACATTTTGTTAGGAACTTTGGTGCATAAGTAACGATGGGGTGTTGAAGTATGAAGTTTTAAATAGCGGGCTAAGCCTTTTAGTGTCGGTCTCCTCCAAAAGCTATAAAAAACTATAGTAAGCTATAGCAGGAACTATTTCATTTACACTGCGTTTGGATGTAGATATTTAACCACGGAATTTGGAATTGGTATTGGCTACCACTGAATGCAGCTGATTGGATGGTTTGGAATTTGAAAGTAGAAATCAAGTTCAATACGAACTGGTATTCGCAGCACCTCCATGCCTTGTTCCTCAATACGAAGCCTCACCCCAAAGTCCACGGGAGGACATGGACGAGCTCCTCCGTCTTTCACACCCGTGATTGAGCTTCTTTGTAACACCCCAGGTGTTTGCCACCAGTTAAGCAATGGGTTTGAGCTAAAACATGGTATATTAAGTGATGATGAAGATGTCAAGGTCAAACCTATAGAAACGAGCCCCAACCTAAACTTGGAGATTGCACCTTTGCTCGCCTATAGACCCCTTTTTAAGATATATGCTTGGGTGGTGTTATTGGAATATCTTCGTGTGTCTCACATCAATAACCACCTATATTGATCCATGGAAAAGTTTCGTGAAGTTTGGAATCAAGAAGTCACATGAAATGACGAGTTATGTCCTTGCTTGAATAATTTTATAAAGCGAATGGAATTCTTGATCGTCAACCAAACCTTGCAACCTTGCCTAAATGACTCTAGATTAACTCTACAACAAAAGTCATGAAAGGTTCATGTTGAGGAGAAGTCAAGAAAATGCCTCAATCGGTCAATAACTCTAATTTAAGCTTTATAGTGACGATACTTTGACCTATGTTGACCAACCACTTACAGTGCTTGCATGGAGTTGCACCTTAAATAAAAGTTGAAGATTGGGTAGAGTAGAACAAACTTTGTTTTTGGACTAAGAGCTAGATCAACTTGGAAATAAGTCAAACAGAGGCTCGAAGTTGGAACCTGCTGCTGATTTCAGCACTTAGAAATATTCTAAGTCTGAAATTCATCGACATCGGCATTGACGTCTCGCGTTCTCCAAATTTCGTTAAGTAACTTGACTTGACCCAAAAATAAAAGTTGGAGCTTACACGATGGGGAAGAACATACAAGAAGATGGCACCAGTTGCATTTCATTTCGACCATCAATTTTGGATGTTTGCTTGTCGCTGTCAAATCACTGACACTATCAAGTTTAGTACTAATTATCTACTAATCCAACAGCCTAATGGCCGAGCACCCTTAATCAAGTTTGTAGAGCATCAGAAGATGAAGAATTTTGCTTCAAGGCCCATAGCCCAGTTCGGAGCAGAGCTGGCCCAAAAACGGACTCCAAGTCGGGCACAGAGACGCACGCCACGTGTTCGTTGTTTTGTCTCCGTGGCAGCCATGCAACAGAGCGCGCACTCCATTGCCGCCGCGCGTCCCGCCTCCGCGCCACGCGCTGCCCTGCCCCTGCGCCTCCAAATGCGAACGCCCGAGCTGCCCGAGCACTCACTCGCCTCCCCACTCTCCTTCCCTCGCTCTCTGGTGCTGCGCGCGCTCCGGAACGCGGCCGCCATGGTTGCCGCCGCGAGCTCGAGTTTGGCCGCTGCCGTTCCCGCCGCTCCCAGTCTCCTCACTCCCCACAAGCACCGCCCTAAGCTTCGCCGCCATCTCCTTCACGTCGCGCTCGTGCTCGCCGTCGCAAACCGCCACCGTGGCCGTGGAAGCTCCGGTCGCCGCCGCTGTAGCCGCTGCCCGCGCGTGGCCAAGCCGCCATGGGCCACCTCGGGTCGAGCCGAGGCCTCCGGCGGGTGCGTAAGGACCCCCTAGTGCTCCCCCGCCCCTCAGCTCCGACGACGTGCCTTCTCCGGCCGGATTCCGCGAGCTCCGACGACCTCCCCTGCTGGAAATCCCGCCAGGGACGTCATACGACAATTCGACGAAGTTCAGGGTCCTATCTGCATTGTCATAGACTCAGGTGAATAGTGCCGTAGGACTGGTTTGTAATTATTTTGCAGGAACTTTGGAAATTCATAGTAAATCGTAGAAAATTCGTAAAATAGTAAATGAAGACTTTTTGGAATCCTTGTGAAATTGTCTATGCAGTGGATCTATAATATGGCATGTTTTAGTTTAAATATTTTGCGGTAAAAATAGATTTGTGCAGTAAGGTTGTAATGCTAGTTGAATTTGTTATTTTTCATAACTGTAGATCTAGGGCTCCAAATGAAGTGAAATTTTTGTGGCATGCTACTCATATGATAGTTGATGTGTGGTAAAAATTTCATGAGTATTGGATGAAGTATGAGTGAGTTATTGGTTTATCTTGCTCTCACATGAATTCTTGCTTTAGCAACTTGTCTTTTTCGTAGAGGTTGCTATACATATCCAAATGGAGTGAAATTTGTACAGTAGACTATTGAGAGGATATGTGAGCCACTGTAATTTTTGTAGAAGTTATTGTGCACTTTCGGTATATGTTCATTAAGTCACCTTATTATCTAAAGTAAATTAAGAAATGCATTAAAAGAATTTATTTGGTCATGGACACTAGGTTTTCTGGTGTTCTTTAGTCATGTGTGACATGTTGGTAAAGTTGGTTTTGCCCAATTATGTATTTGCAACATAAGTTAATAATTATTTTCTTGCCGATGTGGTTTATGGACAGATCTGGGAACTTAGCAAAGTTCTTCATGATAATGTGCTTTGTTGTGAAACTTGTTTATACAAAAGTCGTAGATAATTCATGTATCTAGCTTCTATTAAAATTTGGTGTCATTTGGCCAAGTAGTTTAAGAGTTACAGCTGTTTAAAGTTGGGTTTCAGAAATGGCTGCTTTCTGTCAATTGTAGACCAGTTTCTGTAAATGGGTATATTTGACTTAGTTAACTTGAGAATCATGCTGAGATGATTAAATATGAAATGTAGATAATTTCCTAAGTTTTCCAGAATGTCTTGTTTCATATCATTTGGATTTATAAAACTCCATATATGATTGATTTATGAAGCTGCTGTTTGCAAGTCCAGAAATTGGCATATTCCGGTTATAGTTGTTGCTTCACCTTGACTTGCTTTGCATGTTGCTAAGTGTGGTTCACGTCCTTGGTAATTAAGTTAAATACACCTGAGATCTTATGAGACTTATGTGCCATGTATAATATTCTTTGTTATCTTAGCATGATAGATTGTGTGATGTTAGTTAAATAGTTATTGGTGTCTATGTCTTGCATAATAACTTGTTTGTCTCGTATGCTTATGCGATGCATCTTGTGTTACCATTCATCACCTTCATACACATGCATCTGGCATCTCATCTAGGTGCGCTAGATGAACCACGTAAAGAACGTGATGTTGGAGCCAAACCCGAAGACGGTGTTTGATGGATCTGTCCCGAAGATGGAAGGACTAAGCGAGTGCTAGGATCTGAGATGTCACCAGGATGGTGCAAGCTAACTGAACTGACTTGTGTCGGATCCCAGGCAAGCCCCGGAGCATTATAAGTCTCCTACTTTATAAAAGCAATTCTTTCTATATATATGAGTTTATATATATTGTTGCATTAAGTTGTAGGAGTTGATTGAAACCGTTGATGCATTTATTACTATCCTTGCCTACCTTACTACCTTGTTACCCTGTTAGGTCAGGATCGAATAACTGCTTAGCCTTGCTTAGACCGGTAGCGATCGGTGATATCCGGTCACCTACATTATAGGTGGTTACTGGAAGAATTTAGCTATGGAAAGAATGATATCCTGGAATTAACCATGTGTGATGGATAATTGGAGACCGGACGGAAAAAGTTGGAGGCAACCAGACAGGGTTCTGGGGTGCTGTTAGTTTCCGTCTGTGTCGATTAAGGACCGACCGTTGTTGGCCCTCGAGTCATGTTGAACGCATGCCTTACATTTAGCTGGCCGGATAAAGTACCTTCCGACCGCGAAGCTGGGAGATTTTTCGGGCCGAGTAGATTGCCCGCAGCGCACTGTGCCGAAGCAGGTGTGGTAGGACACGAGGGCGGGATGATAAGGCCAAAGTGCAGTCGGTCGGCCCCCGGGTACATGTGGTTCCTGGCAAACTCGAGATACCTGGAAAGTTGACTCGGTGATCAATATCTCACTTTAGCGGGTGAGTGAGGTTTGTGTAAGGAATAAATCACCAGCTGGTTAGGAATCGATTCGAATCGCCATCGCTCCTGGATAGTGAGCACTTGACTCGAGTTACTGCATCGTAGTAATTATTATGGAACAATGATGGTTATCTGGATGATATGGGATATGCTAAATCTAAATTGGTAACTGGATGTTATTGGTTAATCAAGTGATTGCTATAGTACAGGTGCTTACCTAGATGGATAGGCCATAATAAAGATGATGCAAAGTACTTAAAATGGTTTCTTCATGATAGCTTATGCTTTTCGCAAACAAGTCAGCTAGCCCACTAAAGAAAGCCATGCATGACCCTTGGTGTCCTTTATTTCTGGTTTCCGACGGGTAAGTCTGGCTGAGTACATTCGAGTACTCAGGGTTTATCCCACCTTGTTGCAGGTGATGTTCTCGACCTGTTGATGATGGTGGCTAACCACCGGTGGGCTCGGTGATTCTATACTTACTTCTCATCTATATGCTTTTGTCGGATGATGTCACTCTGCTAGCAATATATTTGGAACTTATATTAATGTAATCATTTGAAAGCTATGTTGTTTCCACTAAGCAGTTTTGAAACCCCAAACTTGTACTATTATTTGTTAACCCCTTTGTAATATTATTTCCGCTGCAACCCGATGTATGTGATGTGTATTTGCTTAATCACGCGATCTTGGTTGTGATGTTGATTTACCGAGGTCTTTCGGGACACTCGGCGGACTACCGGGTTTATATGAGTGAAAGTATGGGTGTGTCAACGTGTTAGCGGGGACAACCATACTTGATCTTGTATAAATTGGGCGGTTCTGTCACAGCTGGTATCAGAGCGAGATTAAGCATAATACTGTCAGGTACATAGTTTTAAAAGCTAAGTTTTTGTTTTAAAATGTCTATTTTAACTAAAACTTTTGCTACAGGCAAATTTATCAAAACTTATTTGCAAAACTATGCTAGCGACATCTTCCTTTATGCCCAGTTAAGGACTATTAGGTGGCTATCTAAGTACTAACTTTGGGGAATGTACCTTATTGCAATTTTTACTTTCGTCGTCCATACGGCGTGCTATTGTATGGATGTCATTCACTTGAATGGTAATGTATGGATCAATTGCCTCTACGTCCAGGTAAGTGTGAGTTGTGAGAGCATGACCGTCCAACTATTGGTCTAGGGGAGAGTTAGCTGTGGTTACTGGAATATTTACATGTTACACACATGTATATATGAAGGTACTTAATTGTGGGTATATCTATCGGGTAGCTATGGATACCGAAGTATATATATCTGGGGATGTATATATGGAAAGTATCTTAGTTTACTGCTTTCATTATGTGCTTATTTATCTCTTATGGGAATGGGCTGCAATGAATTTACCTGCAGGTACGCTAACCACGAATGCGTAGATTGAATGTAGCTGATGACTAGCTATATATCGAGAGAGTACGTGTTATGCCACCGACATAGAACGTGATTGCCACCTTAGGCTGGCAATTTCGTGAGGACGAATAGGACGAGCATGCATCATGATTGTGCTTGTACATAAATATGCTTCCCTTCCTTTGTTCTAAGTACTAAGTAACTTGTGGTCGATGTATTGCACTATCTTCCTTGTGTGAAGTTAAACAAGAATGCCTTGTTCCATGTTGCTTGAATAGGAAGTGCTTGAGAAAAGTGTGTGCTTAGCCTTGCTAGAAATAATTGTGGTTACATGCTTAACCTATAATGTCCTCTAGTTTAGCCAAGTGGTGGGTATGTATGCTTGTTATCTAGGTAGTGCCGTAGTTGTCACCCTTTTGTACTCGGTAAGTATACAAGTGTTGAAGAGCGCTATCCTAGAACCACGTCCAAGTTTTGGTAATCACTTGGTGGACACAAGACATACATGGAAATTTGGCAAGAAGTCCCCTGCTCAGTTATCTTTGGTAATTAAGCTATGCTCTCTTGCGTTGTGTTTTGATTTTCGGATCCCTTGCTTGTTGACTCCTAACCTTGTGACTACCTTTGTTTGCTATCCCTCCTTCACATAGTGCTTGCTCCTATGCAACCCAATTTATGCCATGTGAGATTTCTTGTGGGCTGTATGTTCAGTAATGGTGCCACGATTAGCGATCTATGGTGCCGCGACGAAACCGAGAGCCTCCTGTGGGCGCGCACACAAGGCTGTGCTGCTCGGCACGCGCTGGTATCAAGGTTTCTAGTCATGATCCATTACAGAACTACACCAATATGTTATTCTCACTTGAGCTCTTCCTTGGTTATCTCTCCTTATCATGTCAAGAGATATATATGTCGAACTAGATGCAATAGGACTCCCTTGTGAAGTCGTCGAATGGTTAACCTTTGAAGAACAGGTCACTAACAGGAACATAAACAGACTGCAAGAGGGTAAACAAGTGACTCTACTCGATGTGACTGTCCCTATAATGACGTCGATCATCTAGTGAGCAACCTGTGTCATTTTCATTGGATCAGAAAGGTGCACCACAATTAAGGATGACGTAGACGAACCGACCTTCTTTGGTGTGACCCCTTTCTGCTGACTTCAATGGCGACCATCTGTAGGCTTTGACTAAAATTTTTATTATCAAGAGTGAAGATTTGGAACCTTTTTAGTGTTGAGGGACAACTGATTTGTTACCAGTAGGAAAGTTAGTCTTCAGATAGGTAACAACTAATTGGTAACTATGAAGGCCAGATCTCACAGAACAATGTTGATCAAGGAAACAGCAAACCTGGCCCCACGATGCAAGTGCTACTGCTTCTCCAAATGTGCTATCAAGTCAATTCCATCTTGGACAATCACGTATATAGTACAAGACGTTGTGTCGGCTAGGTAGGAGCTAGTGAAAGCACGTCCCTAGTTTTTAGTCAGCATCTTTGTGCCCCAAGGTGCCACTAACACATGTGTCCGGACTCTATTGGATAAAGTGCCGAAGGATATATAGGAATGGTTCCTTGTCAATGTAGAAATGCCCTACATGTGGAATAATGTTTTGTGCCATGAGAAAACAGCCACAAGTCCAATGCTTGTGCATCGTCAAGTTGGTATCTAGATCAACGGCGGAAATTGTTACCAGAGAAGCATGTAAGAAAAACTCTAGCCTCCATCCTTAGCTAGAGAAAGACTGCTGCAGCTACGAGAAAAGTTAGAGAGTGCAAAACACACACCTCAACGTGTGGGGCGAAGAAAAGAGAGGACACAAAATCTGTCCAGATTTTGTGGCACTACACCGGTTATCTTCCAGCCGGCGATTAGCGACTCAAACGAAGTTGAATTGACCCCAAACTTGGTGATCTCATTCTTTGCTTAGGACCCTTCAATGTCCTAAGTTGGTTTGAGTATTAGTTGAGTAAAACATCGGATTTGAGAGATACCTTGTCGGCTCGGTTGCTGCCATTTTAGAACACAACAGTTTTGGTAGAGGAATTGTTTGGACGGTCAAACGGTGTTTGGTTGAGTTGAATTTTGGTGAGTAGTTAGAAGACCCATGGATCTACATGCCCACCAAAATTTGTGTATATTGGAGTAGTAGTTTGTGAGATATGAATATAAAACAAAAGGGTACAGAATCTGCAATTTTGCTGTGACTGCGTTCATCATTTGCATTAGACGGTTGTGTTTGTCATTCTGGCCAAGGAATTACAACTTGTAGGTGTATCGCTGTTAGACAACCCTCCATACCCTTGAGAAGACTAATTGCACCCTATGTGCTTTGCTTTTGCCCTCTTAGATCAGCAATGCGTAAGCAGTCAAAGTGTTCTAGAAGTCAAAATTGTGCCCTTGCAATTCGAAAGCAATTGGAAAGGTGTCAGACCACAGATTTTTAGATTATGGTTTTTGAGATATTGATTGGCCTTAGAATGGAAGCTTCGACGACAAATGTAGTAAGAAAGCTGGTTTTGCTACGATGCAAGTCAACCCAACTTGCTGTGCAACTGCACCACGAATGCAATTTGTACTTAACCTGCTTGGTAGTGAACCAGTCCCTAGTTTTGTGATTACTTGCAATTTGTGTTGACCTCCAAGCTTCGCTAACATCCTTCTGCGTCAATGGTTCTCTAATGCTGACATGCCTTTGGTGCCTTATATGTGTTTTTACCCAAGAGGTTGCATCAGATTCAACCCAGATCACTGTTGCAACTTGGATACGAAGGCTCCCTAAGGAATGATCATCGAGAACGTTGAGCCAACAGAGTCAGCTACTATGTTTACCACTCACTCAGCAGACTCAGACCATACAATATTGTTATCAAAGAAAGAGCACTGCGCACATGGAACATTATGTAGCTTTCCATCAGTTGACATCTAAGTGATTGCACCGCTACAACCAGTTTGGATATTGGTTAACTAGCTTCTCATACCCTCAAAGGACGTTTACCCGTTTATGATCACATCCTTTACGAGAAGTTGTGCTCAAGCCACTTTAATAGAGAACTGCTTTTCAAACCTTGGGAGCAAATATAGCACCGTTGCAAGGAATATCCATCAACCGACTGCGGTCTAGTGCAAAGTCCATATGGTCTGTGCTATATCCACTTGGGAAGTAGATGCTGCAAGTATTTAGTCTACATTTGTATCGCTCTTCGTACATCAAGGACGAAGTACGTAGGACATTGCTATCTTGGATTCCTCCCAAAGTAACAATACATCATGAAGGCCAACGAAGGAAATTCTTCAGACAAAACTTACTACAAAGGACAAGTATCAGAAAGTGTCTTGACCAAATTAGCCTCTCTTATGCTTGAAGCTATGTAGCCTAAAGCTCTGGCTGATATTGGAAACTGGTAGCATGTCTCTCTTCCACAAAAGTCTTTCGTCCAGAATCTCGGGACGCGATTCCTTTAAGGGGGGAGGGCTGTAACACCCCAGGTGTTTGCCACCAGTTAAGCAATGGGTTTGAGCTAAAACATGGTATATTAAGTGATGATGAAGATGTCAAGGTCAAACCTATAGAAACGAGCCCCAACCTAAACTTGGAGATTGCACCTTTGCTCGCCTATAGACCCCTTTTCAAGATATATGCTTGGGTGGTGTTATTGGAATATCTTCGTGTGTCTCACATCAATAACCACCTATATTGATCCATGGAAAAGTTTCGTGAAGTTTGGAATCAAGAAGTCACATGAAATGACGAGTTATGTCCTTGCTTGAATAATTTTATAAAGCGAATGGAATTCTTGATCGTCAACCAAACCTTGCAACCTTGCCTAAATGACTCTAGATTAACTCTACAACAAAAGTCATGAAAGGTTCATGTTGAGGAGAAGTCAAGAAAATGCCTCAATCGGTCAATAACTCTAATTTAAGCTTTATAGTGACGATACTTTGACCTATGTTGACCAACCACTTACAGTGCTTGCATGGAGTTGCACCTTAAATAAAAGTTGAAGATTGGGTAGAGTAGAACAAACTTTGTTTTTGGACTAAGAGCTAGATCAACTTGGAAATAAGTCAAACAGAGGCTCGAAGTTGGAACCTGCTGCTGATTTCAGCACTTAGAAATATTCTAAGTCTGAAATTCATCGACATCGGCATTGACGTCTCGCGTTCTCCAAATTTCGTTAAGTAACTTGACTTGACCCAAAAATAAAAGTTGGAGCTTACACGATGGGGAAGAACATACAAGAAGATGGCACCAGTTGCATTTCATTTCGACCATCAATTTTGGATGTTTGCTTGTCGCTGTCAAATCACTGACACTATCAAGTTTAGTACTAATTATCTACTAATCCAACAGCCTAATGGCCGAGCACCCTTAATCAAGTTTGTAGAGCATCAGAAGATGAAGAATTTTGCTTCAAGGCCCATAGCCCAGTTCGGAGCAGAGCTGGCCCAAAAACGGACTCCAAGTCGGGCACAGAGACGCACGCCACGTGTTCGTTGTTTTGTCTCCGTGGCAGCCATGCAACAGAGCGCGCACTCCATTGCCGCCGCGCGTCCCGCCTCCGCGCCACGCGCTGCCCTGCCCCTGCGCCTCCAAATGCGAACGCCCGAGCTGCCCGAGCACTCACTCGCCTCCCCACTCTCCTTCCCTCGCTCTCTGGTGCTGCGCGCGCTCCGGAACGCGGCCGCCATGGTTGCCGCCGCGAGCTCGAGTTTGGCCGCTGCCGTTCCCGCCGCTCCCAGTCTCCTCACTCCCCACAAGCACCGCCCTAAGCTTCGCCGCCATCTCCTTCACGTCGCGCTCGTGCTCGCCGTCGCAAACCGCCACCGTGGCCGTGGAAGCTCCGGTCGCCGCCGCTGTAGCCGCTGCCCGCGCGTGGCCAAGCCGCCATGGGCCACCTCGGGTCGAGCCGAGGCCTCCGGCGGGTGCGTAAGGACCCCCTAGTGCTCCCCCGCCCCTCAGCTCCGACGACGTGCCTTCTCCGGCCGGATTCCGCGAGCTCCGACGACCTCCCCTGCTGGAAATCCCGCCAGGGACGTCATACGACAATTCGACGAAGTTCAGGGTCCTATCTGCATTGTCATAGACTCAGGTGAATAGTGCCGTAGGACTGGTTTGTAATTATTTTGCAGGAACTTTGGAAATTCATAGTAAATCGTAGAAAATTCGTAAAATAGTAAATGAAGACTTTTTGGAATCCTTGTGAAATTGTCTATGCAGTGGATCTATAATATGGCATGTTTTAGTTTAAATATTTTGCGGTAAAAATAGATTTGTGCAGTAAGGTTGTAATGCTAGTTGAATTTGTTATTTTTCATAACTGTAGATCTAGGGCTCCAAATGAAGTGAAATTTTTGTGGCATGCTACTCATATGATAGTTGATGTGTGGTAAAAATTTCATGAGTATTGGATGAAGTATGAGTGAGTTATTGGTTTATCTTGCTCTCACATGAATTCTTGCTTTAGCAACTTGTCTTTTTCGTAGAGGTTGCTATACATATCCAAATGGAGTGAAATTTGTACAGTAGACTATTGAGAGGATATGTGAGCCACTGTAATTTTTGTAGAAGTTATTGTGCACTTTCGGTATATGTTCATTAAGTCACCTTATTATCTAAAGTAAATTAAGAAATGCATTAAAAGAATTTATTTGGTCATGGACACTAGGTTTTCTGGTGTTCTTTAGTCATGTGTGACATGTTGGTAAAGTTGGTTTTGCCCAATTATGTATTTGCAACATAAGTTAATAATTATTTTCTTGCCGATGTGGTTTATGGACAGATCTGGGAACTTAGCAAAGTTCTTCATGATAATGTGCTTTGTTGTGAAACTTGTTTATACAAAAGTCGTAGATAATTCATGTATCTAGCTTCTATTAAAATTTGGTGTCATTTGGCCAAGTAGTTTAAGAGTTACAGCTGTTTAAAGTTGGGTTTCAGAAATGGCTGCTTTCTGTCAATTGTAGACCAGTTTCTGTAAATGGGTATATTTGACTTAGTTAACTTGAGAATCATGCTGAGATGATTAAATATGAAATGTAGATAATTTCCTAAGTTTTCCAGAATGTCTTGTTTCATATCATTTGGATTTATAAAACTCCATATATGATTGATTTATGAAGCTGCTGTTTGCAAGTCCAGAAATTGGCATATTCCGGTTATAGTTGTTGCTTCACCTTGACTTGCTTTGCATGTTGCTAAGTGTGGTTCACGTCCTTGGTAATTAAGTTAAATACACCTGAGATCTTATGAGACTTATGTGCCATGTATAATATTCTTTGTTATCTTAGCATGATAGATTGTGTGATGTTAGTTAAATAGTTATTGGTGTCTATGTCTTGCATAATAACTTGTTTGTCTCGTATGCTTATGCGATGCATCTTGTGTTACCATTCATCACCTTCATACACATGCATCTGGCATCTCATCTAGGTGCGCTAGATGAACCACGTAAAGAACGTGATGTTGGAGCCAAACCCGAAGACGGTGTTTGATGGATCTGTCCCGAAGATGGAAGGACTAAGCGAGTGCTAGGATCTGAGATGTCACCAGGATGGTGCAAGCTAACTGAACTGACTTGTGTCGGATCCCAGGCAAGCCCCGGAGCATTATAAGTCTCCTACTTTATAAAAGCAATTCTTTCTATATATATGAGTTTATATATATTGTTGCATTAAGTTGTAGGAGTTGATTGAAACCGTTGATGCATTTATTACTATCCTTGCCTACCTTACTACCTTGTTACCCTGTTAGGTCAGGATCGAATAACTGCTTAGCCTTGCTTAGACCGGTAGCGATCGGTGATATCCGGTCACCTACATTATAGGTGGTTACTGGAAGAATTTAGCTATGGAAAGAATGATATCCTGGAATTAACCATGTGTGATGGATAATTGGAGACCGGACGGAAAAAGTTGGAGGCAACCAGACAGGGTTCTGGGGTGCTGTTAGTTTCCGTCTGTGTCGATTAAGGACCGACCGTTGTTGGCCCTCGAGTCATGTTGAACGCATGCCTTACATTTAGCTGGCCGGATAAAGTACCTTCCGACCGCGAAGCTGGGAGATTTTTCGGGCCGAGTAGATTGCCCGCAGCGCACTGTGCCGAAGCAGGTGTGGTAGGACACGAGGGCGGGATGATAAGGCCAAAGTGCAGTCGGTCGGCCCCCGGGTACATGTGGTTCCTGGCAAACTCGAGATACCTGGAAAGTTGACTCGGTGATCAATATCTCACTTTAGCGGGTGAGTGAGGTTTGTGTAAGGAATAAATCACCAGCTGGTTAGGAATCGATTCGAATCGCCATCGCTCCTGGATAGTGAGCACTTGACTCGAGTTACTGCATCGTAGTAATTATTATGGAACAATGATGGTTATCTGGATGATATGGGATATGCTAAATCTAAATTGGTAACTGGATGTTATTGGTTAATCAAGTGATTGCTATAGTACAGGTGCTTACCTAGATGGATAGGCCATAATAAAGATGATGCAAAGTACTTAAAATGGTTTCTTCATGATAGCTTATGCTTTTCGCAAACAAGTCAGCTAGCCCACTAAAGAAAGCCATGCATGACCCTTGGTGTCCTTTATTTCTGGTTTCCGACGGGTAAGTCTGGCTGAGTACATTCGAGTACTCAGGGTTTATCCCACCTTGTTGCAGGTGATGTTCTCGACCTGTTGATGATGGTGGCTAACCACCGGTGGGCTCGGTGATTCTATACTTACTTCTCATCTATATGCTTTTGTCGGATGATGTCACTCTGCTAGCAATATATTTGGAACTTATATTAATGTAATCATTTGAAAGCTATGTTGTTTCCACTAAGCAGTTTTGAAACCCCAAACTTGTACTATTATTTGTTAACCCCTTTGTAATATTATTTCCGCTGCAACCCGATGTATGTGATGTGTATTTGCTTAATCACGCGATCTTGGTTGTGATGTTGATTTACCGAGGTCTTTCGGGACACTCGGCGGACTACCGGGTTTATATGAGTGAAAGTATGGGTGTGTCAACGTGTTAGCGGGGACAACCATACTTGATCTTGTATAAATTGGGCGGTTCTGTCACATTCTTCGCTCTAGTCCTTCTCCGTCTCCGACGCCGAAGAACCAAGCTCTGCCACATCTTCCACCCTCGTCTCTGAAGTTAGCAAACCTAGCTCCTCCATCTCTATCGATCTGCCGGTGGTAGACGTCGATCCGGTGGTCTCCTCCTCCTCCTTCAGCTCCAGCGTGTCGTCGAGGGGCCTAGCTCCTCCCCGTCGTGGCCTCCATCATCGCACTCTGCCCGAGCTCCACCCCGCCATGGCCTCCGTTGAGCTCCACCTAGCTCCAACCTGCCATGGCCATCGTAGAGGTGCCCAACTACTCCCCGCCATGGCCTCCATCACGCTCTGCCCGAGCTCCGCCCAGCTCTGACCCGCCATGGCCACCGTCGAGGGGACTCCACCCCGCCATGGCCGTCGCCAGGCATCGCCCTACCATAGCCGCCGTTGACCTCCGCCCGAGCTACGCCCAACTCCACCCGCCACAGAGATCCTCGGGCGTGTGAGAGAGAGGAGAGGATTTTCAAGTCCATGCTTTTGCATCAAATAGGAAATGGATTTGACCTACTTCATAGAATTGCAAAAGTTGATTCAATTGCCATCCAAACAACAATATTTGAATTGGGGCTATTCCAATACTATGGATAATTTTGTATTGAACCCAATTCAATTCTATGGTCTCCAATGTCTACATCCAAACGAACCCTTAGAGATCTTAATTACTTATGCACAGAAAACATGTAATTAAGAGAAATTCATGAACATATATATACTCAAATACATATACAGGGCTCTTGAAGAACATTCTCCTAATCCATTTTTTAGTATTCATTCAACATTCATCAACAATCAATAATTAGTCTATCGTCCATTACCTCATTTTTTAAGTAAAGAATTATCTTGATCAACATTAACAGAGCTAAAATTATTTTGCGGTCAGCCCGTCTTTCGCGTTTCTCCTTTCGCGTGGGGCGTGGCTCGAAGAAAATCTTTTACCTGACACGACTTCAAGATTTTAGCAGGGGCCGTCAGCCCGTCACGGCCTGATTTCCAATTTTCGCTTCACGAGCCTCTTTTCGCTTCCCCGAGGCACGTCCTGATTTCCAATAATCCAATCTACTACTAAATCTGATTTCCAATCTTCTACGGAGTACTAAATCTCAGGAGAGACCAGACCACCAAATCACCAAGCCACCTATCCGGCGACCCAGGGCGACTCTGACGAGGCAACGCAGCGGCGGCGATGGCTGCCGCGGCGGACTCTGGCGGCGACGGCGGCACCAGCACCGTGGAGAAGACGATCGTGCTCGTTAGCTCAGACAACAGCGCGCGCTTCGAGGTGAGGGAGGCGGCGGCGTTGCTGTCGCAGACCGTGCGCCGCATGATCGATGAGGCCGGAGCTGTCGCTAGCGGCGACGGCATCCCACTCCCCAACGTCGACGCGAGGACCCTCGCCAAGGTGCTCGAGTACTGCAACAAGCACGCCCCCGCGAGCTCGAGCTCTTCCGCGGCGGAGGCCGCCCCGCCGGCCGAGGGCGAGGAGGACCTAGAGAGCTTCGACAGGGAGTTCGTGCGCGTCGACATGGGCACGCTTTACTCTCTCGTGCTGAACCTCACCTGCCAGACCATTGCCGACATGATCAAGGGCAAGACGCCGGAGCAGATAAGAAAGGATCACGAGCGAATTCACGCCCGAGGATGAGGACGAGGTGCGCCGCGAGCATGCCTGGGCCTTTTAGTGTGGTCGCCGTGGCCTCTGCTCTATGGAAGATCGATGATCCTGCACGTCTATCATCACAGTATAATTAAACCCGACTTATCCGGTTTTTTTTTTTCATCCGGAACAGTGTTTTTCTACAACAAATTCCTCCAGCATTCCTCCAAACCATCTAAATTCCTCCAGAATTCGTCTAGGCCCAATTTAGACGAATTCTGGAGGAATTTAGATGGTCTGGAGGAACGCTGGAGGAATTTGTGAGAGAAAAACACTGTTCTGAATGAAAAAAAGAAGCGGATCAAGTCGGGTTTAAGAGCACGCGAACAGAGAATATAGGAGTAAGTAGATGGCTTGTTCAGCTAGTCCGTTCGATTTGCTTTTTTGACGCAAATTCTAGTTCGTTCACACATACTTGTTTCAAATTTAAAGCCGTAAGTTCTGCTTGTAACTGCTTCTCAGTCGACAATTAAGGTTGATTTAATCAAATTAGGTATCCCTTTCGAAGTTCGTTTGGCACAGTTTTGTCAAAACATATTTGTAATCTGTCGTTTTCAAATTTGTATCACATCTGTTTTCCTAATTTGCTTGTCGATTTCTGTCTTTTTGCGATTTAGTTGTCCATCACCTTGTTTTGCAGTTTCATCTCAGTTGTCCATTAGTTGAAGATAACAGACATGTAGAGCCAGTGCTGGTGTGTTGGGGATGTTTGGATCCGGGGCTAAAGTTTAGTCCGTGACATATCGAATGTCCGGATGCTAACTAGAAGGACTAAATATAAACTAATTATAAAACTAATTACAAAGGAATAGCAGACTAATTAGCGAGACAAATCTATTAAGCCTAATTAATTTATGATTAGCACATCTACCCCACCTTATAATACACCAGTTAGAATAAATCTACAGTCACACAACAAATGTCTGCTCCACAGTCATGACCTATGCTACATCCACACCCATAAATATACTCAGAAAATATAACACCATCAAAACAGATGCACCAGATTATCTCTTAGTCATTCTCTCTCATCCAAATCCAAAGCATCATGTTTAGTGTGCCTGCCCTCCCGCCAACCTCCCACCCGCATGCCCCGCAGCTCAGGCTCGCGTTGATTTCCTGGTTGCCCCCGTCGTGCGCGGTGGGGGAGAGGATGAGGTTGCGAGAGGCGTGGCTGTGATGCCGTGCCGGATCTGGGCGCCGCGATGGAGGGCGAGGGCTACGTCGTCGGCAAGGCGGCCGTCGCGGACGGGGAGAGGGACCCAGCCGCTGGCAGCGGCGATCATCAGGATCTCGCCACCCCACCGAGGACGCGGCGCTGGTCGGATCTGAGGACACCCCAGCCTCGACGGTGACGGCAGACAAGGCCACAACACCGACCTAGGCGCCGGCCAAGATGAGTTCCGTCCACTGAGTTCGGATGGGAGGAGCTACGGCTGGAGGCGCGCAAGGTGGAGGGCGACGTCGATGTGAAGCTCTCCTCCTACGCGCGCCTCGCCCGCGACGAGCTGGACGCCCTGGGAAGCGAGATAGGCTTCGGGGCGGCCCGCTGGCTCGCGCCCCACGGCCTCCACATCGTTCTATCCTCCCGCAACGACACCAAGGGCCAGGACGCGGCAGGGAGGATCCTGGCGGAGGCTCCTAATGACGCGGCCGTCACCGCGGAATCCCGGCAGCGCCGACGTGATGATGGCGCATCGGTGGAGGCCTTCGCGGCCTGGGCGGTGGAAAACAATGGACGACGCGCCGTCCTCGCCACTTCCACCATGGTATGTGTCTGAACCCGCCCGCTCAAGAATCTCCAATCCATTCGTCAGTTTTTCTCGAACCTAGATTTCCTCTTCCAGCAGCCACGGCACGGACCATGGTGGTGACCATGCGGCCGGTGCAGCATGCTGGATGCCACCATGAAGCAACGTGATGCAGATCAGAGCTGCCAGCAGGAGTGAATTTAAAGTTGTAGGGCCGTCGCAAGCACACAAGGATCTGACTTTGCCAGGGTAGTCACTGGTAAGCAAAGCGGGCTGCTTGACCAGCCAATAGCGCACACCACTTGCTCGACAAAAGTCCTCAACGCCAACAGTTGGGTGGGAAATTGTCTCTGAGTTTCAATGGTTCTTTTCTTTATTTCACTTTGTTAGTTTCGAATGCTTTGACATTGTGTTGATCTGTTATATATTTTTTCGTTAACGATTATATTTGAACTGCTTACTTATTTAGGTTCTTGGTGAAGATAGAATCTTGGAAGAGCAGATTTTAAATGTTCTGGGGGTCCAGTAAGACTTGCTTGTCCTCCTCCCCCAACAGAAACACACATACACCAGTCAGTTCCATGTGATGCTACTCTTACCAGTTCTTTTTTATCTTCAAATGAACTCAGGTAGTGTGATTATATTGATAGATTATATTGACTGTATCTTAGCTAAGTTCTCATATGAGCTATATCACTGCATATATATCATAGGGAAGAGGAAATAGTGGCAGATCACCACTGATAGAGCATTGTTGCCTCCATTGCAGAGGAACAACGAAACTCTTTCGCATTTACAGACCAGGTATTTGTTTTGCCAGCTGTCATTATTTTAAATCCATCAATATAATTGGTTACTCTGTTGCTGAACCCATCGTGATATGTTTCAAATTGTGAGTTTAATAAGTGCAGTTGTGTACTTGTGGTTGGTGTCCCTTATGCTCTGAAATAACTTACACGAGAAAACCAAATGGTGGTCGTCCCCCATTGATGACTTCCACGAAAAAAACAAATGCTCATAAACAACATGTCAATATAATCCGGAAATTAACCTATATTTTTATTATTAGAACTATTTCTGGAGATTAATTTTTTTGTGGCGTCTAACATGGCTGTAGCGTTCAATGCTACCCAAAGGTACTATAATTTTTATAGGTACTATAATTTTCATATTCTTATACATAATACATGTGCAACTGAATGCGCCCAATATTGTGAGATGCAAAGGAAATGCTACAAGAGGCACCATTAATAATTTCAAACTATTCATGGCCCAAGTTAATTTTTTCCCCTTCTTGTGTAGGTAGATCCATAGATGCAGATGCTATCTCCTCTTGCATTCTTGTTCTTAATGGAAAAAACTAGCTGTGGGGGAAAGAATCCTTATAGACATCGAAACACACTGTAGGAAGGTAAGGAACTAGCAATGCATCCGTTATCATTCCCGGTTTCTTTTCATATTCACTGCATTACTGTTGCGCAAAAATATTAATTGTTTACTTTCACACTATTTCTCTTAGAGAAGTTCTGTATATTTAATGAGGTTTGATTGTTAAAATTTTGGTCAAAAAAGCTCAATCTTGATGAAATTTGAGTAAATACAATCCTGGTTAGAAGCTTATATCATATATTTGACGCACAGATTTTGCAGCATATGTATGGCGCCCTCCAACAAGTGTGTGGCGCTGGGTACTTGAAATTTGGTAGGGGATTGGATGATTTAGATGGGTTTTTCAGCAATTTCTTATGTGCTCCTATCTTAACCACCTATTTTTTTCATGTTCTGGTGTACTTGCAGGCGTTCGAGTTGAAGTACTCGGTGTTGACCTGGGAAGGAGCAGAAGCCACAAGAAAGTGATTAAAACCGAAATTTAGGTGTCTATAAATATTTCACATGAGATTTCCTGTTACACCGCATGAGATTTTTCATGAAATAATATAATAATCCTGTAAGTTTGAATTGCTCCTTTTTCTGTGAATCTTGAATCTATCTTATTTTAGACCGTGTTTGGTTGTTACTTTGCGTCACCTAAAATGTCACCGTGGCGTTAGCACGGGCAATATACTATTCAGTTTGATGAGAAAATTTGTGTTTTATTGTGTGCAGTCAGTCAAATGGATAACAAGCAGAGGTTTAGTCTGTTGGAGGATGATGGCATGGTGTTGATCCAGGCAAACCAGGGGCACAGTATGTTCTCTGCCTGAAATTTACTCCACTAAATACTATAGTTGTTTCTACAAAGCAGCATGCATTTCGCATGTTCACTTTTTCCTTTTAACTTTGCGTAAGATGGAAATGTTTTCTGTAGAATATTACAACATGCATTCCTATAATTTTAAGAGATGTAATATTCTTCCAAACTGGAAGACCTTCGGTGCTTAGAGTTCAGACTATGTCTATGATGGTTTGCTAGGTATTTATTTGTTCAACTACTTTATGTTTCAAATTTCTTTCACATATGGGTTGAATGCTTTAAGCATAAAAATTGATATTGATATTTGATACTATCCGTACCATACACAATTATGTTTCCATGTTGTATCAGTACCATACATAGTTATGTTTCCATGTTGGACTTTTCCATACTCTGACATAACCTTCTTTAAGTGATCCTTTATAAGTTTTGTTTTCTCCTAACATTATGAGAACAGCAAGGCAAGATAAACAGATGTTCAAAAACTGAGTTAGGCAAGGTAAATATCTCATGTCTGCGGTGTTGACTGCTCTGCAGGTAAATTTTGGTTTATTCAAAAACTAAGTTAGGCCTTGTTTGGATGTTATCGGATTCAACTTAATCCACATGTGTTGGGGTGGATAGGAGTGGAACACTCCTATCCACCCCAACACATGTGGATTCATAAGGATTCAACTACATCCAAACAAGGCCTTAGGAATATCTCGCCTAGTGGCATCCAGGTCAGTCAATTCCATTAGTTTATTCCTTGCCGGGAATTTGAGAAGCTTCAGGGTGATGGTTAATGACGCCTATTGTGCTGCTCGGAGATTTGAAGATGGAACTGCAGTATTTAGGGAAATGTGGGAATTGATGGGAGATTTGAAGATGCAACTGCAGTGTTTAGAAAAATGTGGGGATCTACAGATGCAGTTGAACCATTGACATTTATATTTATCACATCAAAACTTGAATTTTATATTCTAATTGTTTATGCTTTGTGAAAACTCATGTAATATTGTTGATTGGTTACAAACGGAGTGCTGCGAATATCGTGTTCAAAGTATATATATATTTTTTGCTAGCCTGAGCCTCGCCGTGGCTCGCTTCAGAGGATGGCCACGCCGTGGAGCCCCGCATCACAGCTGCCGGCTGCGAGCGTCGCAGCTGACGCGGGGATGCAGCGCCGGGGCCGTCGTGATTGTGTTCTTGCAGAGCGGCGCCGGCCCCTCGGAGCCACGCGTCTCTGTTACAGCGGCACCTCCACCCGCGAGCAAAACTCATGGCACCGAGAGCAAAACCCCCCGCACCGAGATGTGTAATAGTGTAGATGTGATGAGTGTTTTCAGCAGTTTTGCAAGCATGGGGTATAGAGACAAGGAAAATAACTATACAAATGACAATTATTTGCAATGACGTGAATACACCGGTGATACAAATAATTATGTGCATAGGAAAATACTATTTTTAGGTTTTTATCGAGCGTAACACGGGCACTATACTATTTCTATAATATATTGAAAATGATGCAATAAATTGGAATCTCTCTTAATTCTTGTTGTACTCTTATATCACGAAATACCACCGGAGTTTGGTTGTTTTTATGAAGCCGTGGCGTTAGCACGGGCACTATACTAGTGTTTACTAATTAGCGAGACAAATCCATTAAGCCTAATTAATCCATGATTAGCACATGTTGCAAAAACCTGCTCATCCACTTATTTCTATTCTCTCGTTCCTCTTCTTGTCGCTCTTATCCGCTCGTTGCCGCCTCTGAGCACATGGCCGCTGGCCCTCGGAGGCAGTCCGAGGCGCACCGCTCAGCTACTGGCCTTGCTAGGCACGGCGCGCCTGCCTCTAACTAGCGGTGCTCGGCTGTCGGCCTTGCCAAGCGCGGCGCGCTGCTGCCTTCTCCAAGTCACGCGACCGCGACCTCCCCACCACTCGTGCGGCCAATGCCTCCCTTCCGCGATGTGCAGCCACTATCATCGGCCCACCGCCTACAAGCGCCACCGGGCCACTGCCTCCGATGAACACCACATGCCGACAAGCCTCCATTCTGCCGAGCAGCAAGGAGATGTTGTGTTGAAAGCGCATGTTGTAAGAGTATGTTTCAATTGTTTAAGATGTTTTAGAGGTATGTTGCAAGTGTTTTATTTAGATGTTGCAAAAATAGATCGTGATGTTGCACATGTTGCAATGGTTGTACACGTATGTTGCAAACGTCCGTTCCAAATGTTTCATCAGCTTTTTCAGACGTATGTTGCAAGTGTGCTTATTTGGATGTTGCATATGTTTCACACATATGTTGCAAGAGTATGCTCAAAATGTTTTAGTTGTTTTAGTATTATGTTACAATAAGTGTTTTCATGTTGCAAGTTGCAAGTGTTTTATCCGGATGTTGCATATGTTTCACACATGTTGCAAGTGTATGTTCTAAATGTTTCATCTGCTTTAGACTTATGTTGCATTCAAGCGTTTCATGTTGCAAGTGTTTTGTGTTTCAAAGGTATGTTCAGAGAGTGACGGGGGCACGCCCCGGGGCTAGGTGAAAGCCCTAGTTTGGTTTTGGTTAATTGACGAAACCCTAAGTACTAACTTTTGGCTCTAAGTGAATATGAAATAGGTTAGTATGCACCAAGTGGTGGAGCAAAGATGAAGTCCATAGAGGTGATGATGGACATGTGTTGATGATGATCAAGCTCCAAATTTGGAAAAGAAGAAAGAGAAAAATAAAATGGCTCAAGGCAAAGGTATATTTGATAGGAGCATTTTGTTTTGCAACTCAAGATAACACGTGGGTGTGAGTGGGTTTATGATAGATAGTCGCACTATGAAGAGTAGCGAAATTCATATGTGAAATGAGGTTATCAAAGTGCCACTAGATGTTCTAACTCATTGCATATGCATTTAGATTCTAGTGAGTGCTAACACCCTTAAAAATGCTTTGTGAAAATGCTAACACAAGTGCACAATGGTGATACAGTTGGTGGTTAGCACTTGGGAGCAAGGGTGGAGAAGTTGGAGTTGAAAATGTGAAGTTTCAAGTGATCGGACCCTGGCCTCAGCAGGGACCGGACCCTGCTCGGCGTGTCTGGTCAGGATGAGCGGAGGTGGCGCTGGTTAGGGTTCTTGACCGGACCCTGGTGAAGAGACGGGACCAGAACCAATGCTAGTATTGTTCACGAGTTGAAAACAAACGACAGTGAGGATTGGACTCTGGCCGAGTCCGGTCACCACCGAGCGGACGTGTCCGATCGTGAAAATCATGTGTTGGAACCTCTCTGTGTAAAAATCACCTCGACCAGACCCAGCTTGGGGGCGAGTTCGGTCGATCAACTTCGAGTCTGGTCAGTGCGCTGTGCTTGCACGAGGCTTGCGAGCGGACGCAGGGCCGGTGTGTTTGGTCTGCCTCGGGCGCGTCTGGTCTGAACTAACTGAGCTAGTGCAGCTTACTAGCTGTTGGAGAGCAACACGCGACGTTGAACGAGGGCGAGATGTGGCCGCATCGGGGCGATCGGACTCTACTGTAGCGCGTCCGGTCATTATGAAGAGGCGCGTCCGGACGACGCGTAGACAGCCTAGTGAGGGACATAACGACTGTATTTCATTTGGGGGTCTATAAATAGGACTTGGCTGACTTGGGCTCACTTTCTTGGCCATTTCTATTGAGAATACAATCTTGTGAGCCTAGCCATTCTAACTCATCTTTCTTGATTGATTCATTATTTGGTGAGATTAGAGAGCATCTAAGTGCATTGCTTGAGTGATTGCATCTAGAGGCACTTGGTGATTGTGTTTCGCTGCGGATTTCTCTTGTTACTCTTAGTGTTTGTCGACACCTAGACGTCTTGAAGCAGCAAGGATCGTTGAGCGGAGGGTGGTGCTTGTCTTTGGCTTTGATTGTGGTGATTGTGAGGGGTTCTTGTGCCTTCCCTGTGGGAGAACACGAAAGGCAACTCTAGTGGACTGCTCATGGCTTGTGGATCCCCATCTTGTGTTGGTTGTGCGGCACCCGGTTGTGGGTTAGGTGTGTGATGCCTATTAGCGCGTGAACCTTCAAGTGGGTGAACCACCACAATAGGGACTAGCTTGCCGACAAGTAAGTGAACATCGATAAAAAAATCATTATGTCAATTGGTATTCATTGTGATTGATTTTTTCGCTTGCCCAGCTTTGATATAACCACTCTATCACTCTCTTGCATTTACATTCATACTTACTTGTGTAGTGGTAGTTGTAGTTGCTAGAGTAGCTCACTTGTTTAGCTAGTTGTTTAGCTTGCTAGTTAGTTGCTTAGTTGTTTTAGTTTCTAGCTAGCTCAACTAGTGTAGAGTGTAGCAACCTAGCCATTCTGTGCATAAAGATCGTAGATAACTAGAATTGTTGGTAGGTTGCTTGCCTTTTGACTAGAACTAGAGCAAAACGTTATTTCACCATTTAGTGTACTAGCCACTATAGTTGTCCATGCAGCCCGAGGCACGAAGCCCGCTTTTTTAGCCCGACACGAGCCTGGCATGGCCCGGTGATATGCGAGCCCAAGCTGGCCCGGCCCGAGGCAGCAGGCCATGCCTGGGCCGCTGCTCAGGCCTATGGGCTGGCATGGCATGGCCCGGCCTGAGTCAGCCGGCTCGACAGCGGCCCAGCCACCCCCTCCCCCTCCTCACTCCACTCCTCTCCGGCCTCCCTACGGCCGCGGCCCAGCGCGTGGCGTCCCCGCCGGCCCGCCTCCCCCCCTCCGTCCCTCGGCCCCTCCTCATATAAAAACTCACGCCACGGCCGCGTCGACTCACATCTAAAACCCTAGCTCATTTCACTCTCGCTCGCCTGTCGCCTCGCCTCGCCTCGCTGCTCTCGCCTCACAGTCTCGCTCTTGGCTTCGTCCTCCCCGACTCCGATGAGGTGACCTCGATGATCAGCCTACCACCAGCGAGCAGCTCCCTACTCCTCCTACCTGATCCCCTCCCTGCTCCCTCTCCGCCTCTCCCTTCTCCCTATCCCTATCTTCCCTCTAGATCTCGGTGACTATGTGAGTTCGTATCTCGTCTGCCCCTCCTCCGCCGCTCGCTATCCTTCTAACCGGTGTGTCGTCTTCTCTGGATGGCCCTTGTCTTCTCTGGCACCGCGCTTCGGTTGCGCAGGTACATCCCTAACCCTAACCCTAACCCTAACCCCACCTGCCGTCGGCGAGCAGCTCCCTACTACTCCTAAGTCCTACCTGATCCCCTCCCTGCTCCCTCTCCGCCTCTCCCTTCTCCCTATCCCTATCTCCCCTCTATATCTGGGTGATTATGTGAGTTCGTGTCCCCATGTGCCCCTCCTCCGCCGCTGGTCGTCCTTCTAACCTTACTGTTGTCTTCTCTAGGTGTTCCTCGTCTTCTCCGGCACCGGGCTCTGGTTGCACAGGTACATCCCTAACCCTAACCCTAACCCTAACCCTCCTCTTCTTCCATTGATGAATGGTTTATGATCTATTCTGATGTACTATTTTCCTCCTCCTCCATGTCTTTACGCAGGTCGATAGCTGATGCGTCATTCTCTAGCTATGGCATAGAGCGACCAAGGCGGCCCCGCACACCATTGAGGAACGGTACTGGAGAGCCCTCCGTGGTCGAGGGCGCCATGGCTGGTGCTGATGACGAGATCGTCTGGCCGCTCACCGGCAACGACGATCTCATCGCGGCAGGCCTGGCACCTGAGGACGACGACGACACCCAAGAGGACGTTGCTGCCTTGTTCGGTCTGGACGGCGGCGGTGGTGAAGGAGCAACAGTGACTGGGACCCCGGTTTGCTCCAATAGCTCCACTCCATGTGTTGCTGGTACTGGTACCTCTTCTGGAACTGCTATTGGTAAGCGTAAATCTGCTATGTGGGCTGATTTTGATGAGATCTATGAGACTGTGAATGGTAGGAAAATCTACACTAAAGCTACCTATAAAATGTGTAAGCATACTTTGTCTGCTAGATCTAATGCTAGCACTGGGCACTTGAAGAGGCACCAGAAATCTTGTAGGCAGAAAACTAATCAAGCTGCTAGGGTTTAGTCTAGGCTTGCTTACAATGCTGATGGTTCTGTGTATAACTGGGACTATAAACCTGATGTTGGTAGGTCAAAATTGTGTCGCTTGATTGCTAGGCTTGATTTGCCGTTAGGTATTGGTGAGACAGAGGCCTAGGAGGATTACATTGTCCGTGCTCATAACCCTAGGTTTGTTAAAGTATCTAGACAGACCACCACTAGAGATCTGAGTAATCTATTTACTAAATGTCGTAATATGCTTAAGAATTCTGTGTTGTCTGTTGCTTCCTCTGTTGCTCTAACATCAGACATATGGTCTGGTAATGCTAAAGAGGATTACATTAGTGTTGTTGCTCATTTTGTTAGTGCTGACTGGGAGTTACAGAAAAAGGTTATTGGACTTAGGTTGATTGAGGTGAAACATACTAGTGAAAATATTGCTGAAAGAGTTTCTTGTGTGGTTGATGAGTTTGGTCTCATTGATAAGGTTTTCTCTGTAACTCTAGACAATGCTTCTTCTAATGCTAAGGCTATGGAAACTTTGACACCTATGTTTGCTGGTTATTTAGGTCCTGATCCTACACCTGAGCCTGTTGATCCTTCTAAGCGTAAGTACAGTCTTATGCATCAACGTTGTGCTTGTCATATCATTAATCTGATTGTAAAATCTGGTTTAAAGAGGTTCAAACCTTACACAGAAGATTTTAGAACTGCTATTAACTTCTTAAATTCCTCTAATCAAAGAATTGCTATGTTTAAGAACTACTGTACTGCTCAAGGTGTTAGACCTAGAAAGTTTGGATTAGATATAGATGTTAGATGGAATGCTACATATCTTATGCTTAAACACTTGGTTCCATATAAGTATGTTTTTTCTGTGTTCATTAATTCCAATTATGGCTCTGAATTGTTGTCTGCAAGGCATTGGTATATAGCTGAAAAGATATTAGAGTTTCTAGAACTATTTTATGACTCCGCTGTTGTTCTTTCTGGTGTTTACTATCCAACTAGTCCACTTATCCTGCACCATCTGCTAGAAATTACTTCTCATTTACATGCAAGTGAAAAAGATCAAAATCTAATTGTTGTTGTATATCCTATGAAGATTAAATTCCTTAAATACTGGCAGCATATACCTCTGTTATATTCATTTGCATTCATTCTCGATCCTATAGAGCTAAGATGAGAGGCTTATTTAGAGTCTTGGAATTACTTAAAGAGAGCACTGCTTGTGATTATTCTTCATATTATGCTGATGTGAAAACTGAAATTTACAAGTTATTTAACAAATATGAGAGAAAGTTTGGTGCAGCTAGGAGTCAAAGGGTTGCACAGCCTGCAAGCCATACAGGTAAGAGAAAACAGGCATGGGGAAGAATATTTGGAGGCCCTGGATCTATTGTTGGTCCTTCCCCTGCCCGTGCCCCCACTTTATCTGCTTCTACTGCTAATGAGCTCTCAGTTTATCTGGACAGTGACAATGTCACTGCATATGAGGATGATTTTGATTTACTTCTGTGGTGGCATGACCACAAACTAACCTATCCAATCCTATCTATATTGGCTAGAGATATTATGTCTGTTTCTGTTTCTACTGTCTCTTCGGAATCATGTTTTAGCTTGACAGGAAGGATAATCGAAGAGCGGCGACGCCGCCTGTTGCCTGAAACGGTGGAGATGCTGGCCTGCATAAAGGATTGGGAGTTGGGAGAGAGCAGATTACAACATACTGTTGACAACCAAGAACTGGAGGACTCCTTCAAGAATCTGTACCTCGATGATGATGCAGATGTGGCTGCTGGTACTGCTGGTGCTGGTTCATCTAGGGCTGGGGTTGGGACTGGTTCATCTAGGGCTGGTTCATTTGGGGCTGGTACATCTAGGACTAGGGCTGCTGGTAGTTAATCACTTAATCTGTTATCTCCAATTCTCCATTTTGTATCTATCAGCTATGATTGACAAGTGTGACTTGGGACCTTTGAACAATGATGGAAGAGTTATTAAGAGCTGTGCTGCACTCTTTTTCCCTTTCTAGGGTTTCTCACAAGGTTGGGTTTTACCTAGAAAGATTTTTAATGAGGCAACATTGCACAAACAGCTCATTTATCTTATCTCCTTGGTGACTTTTGTTTTGTTGGCTTGGATTTGGTCATTTGGAGTTTGCTAAGTTCTTGACTGTGTGTGATCAGTTTGTGGCTGAGTGTTGGTCTGTTGGATGAGAATGAGAAGAATTTTAGAGTTTGCTTAGTTCTTGACTTAGAAGTTAGAATCTGAGAAGAATTTATGATGAGTTTGACAATTTGTGAATCTGTGATCATTTTTGCAGTTTGTGACTTAGAAGTTCTTGACCTTTGAGTTGAGATTTTGAAATTTGAATGAATGAATCTGTGCTAACTGTTGGATGAAATCATGAAATGAATTTTGAGGTGACTTAAGATCACCGGACTTTGGGCTGGCCCGGCCCGCAGTTCTGGCCGTGCTTCCCGGGCCAGCACGGCACGAATTTTGGCCCGTAGGGCCATGCTTGGGCCGAAGGCCCGGCACGACGCCCGTGCCGTGCCGGCACGACGACCTACGGGCCGTGCTTGGCCCGGCCCGTTGGCCAACTATGCTAACCACTTGCTCTAGTGTATTTGTAGAAATTTTTATAGGCTATTCACCATCCTTCTAGCCATTTAAGACCTTTCACTGGGGGAAGGGGCAGCGTGCCTGGGGCCCTGTGGACAGGGTGTCCTCGTCCTCATCCCGGGTCCTGCCTGTGCAGAGAGAGAGAGGAGGGGGTCAGGGGGAAGGAGTGGTGGGCGCAGAACGACGGGGTGGGTACGCGTGTGTGGTGGGACGAGGCGAACGGAGAAAGACTGCAGCGATACGGTGGGAGTACGGTGTGTTTGTTCGGTACCATCAGATGAAAGGGCGCCAGCAATTCCCTTTCAGAACTGCCCTATGTTCGCATCACACACCATTTACCGAATGTACAACTGCTCATGTAGCACAATACTAGTCAGGTGGGAAAACACTGAGAGAACCAAAAAAAAAACACAGCGGAAGGAGCTTCTGACAAAAAAAAAACACAGCAGGTTATGCAACTATTTGCTCTAAGTGGGAACACTTAAGACATCCCTCTATGTTTCAATTTGATTCTCACCTCAGCGTGGGCCCAACTTTTCTGCTCTCTCCTATAAGCCAGCTTCAAAAATTCGATGGGTGGATACAAGAATGGTGTGGAATTGATCATGTTCGGAGTGAACAAATAAGCATGTAGATATAGGGCCAAAATCTAAACCGTATCTTGTCAGCAACCTGGAGTAACCAAGCGACTGCTTGGTTGGCTTCCAAATAAGCCAAAGATTTGACAAATCATAATTTTGACTATTATTTGGTTTGCTATCACAACCTCTCGCATTTGGCTTGTCAAATCAATGGCAAACTTTTTTTTACCCGACTGTTTCTTACCAAATCTTTGGCGTGGCAAAATTTGATCGCAAACCAAGGACTCCAAATTCTTCAATTGTTCAATCATGCATCTTGTATCTCTCTAACAAAAAGTACATTAGAACTTTCTTTTTTTTCCCCCTTTTCCGAGAAACGGCACGGACACAAAAACCCAAACGCACACACTCACCCCTACAAGGAATATTTTCTTTAATCAACTATGAAGCACCTCTGTTTACTAAAATCTTCGTAACCAACATCTACCAGGCAAAGGCCCTCTGGCGGTGCCGGAGGTGCAGTGGCACGCCTGTCGGTGGCTTCCATTAACTCCAGCAAATCATCGTCACCGGCACCAGCAGCAGCCTCTCTTATGGCAGTGGCGACAAGAACCCTGACCATCTGTACATTGAAATATAGTGAGAACTAGTAGTCATATGATGATCGAGCGTAGGCCGAAGGTCACATCATAGCTTGCTGTATTACCTTGCGTAGAAATCTGTTCGCAACTAGCTCAACACACATGACCATCATACCTTCTTTATAATCCTGAGCAGAAAGGGGAAACAAAAATCAAACATAATATTTTCAGTTGAAACCATAAATATGTAGATGGTATGGAAAGTATTAGATCAAAGTATTTGATAGTGGTAACTAACAATCCATCTTTAGTCAGATATTCATTTGTTCTGGGATCAGCAAAAAAAATAAATTTATCGCAGCAGTATTACACTGCAACATATTTGTAGAGTAACTCACAGCAGCAAACACTACATAGCTCTTCAGTTGATAACTGCATTCCAAACAACAATTAGAGACAAAATAATCTGCTCTCACCTCATTAGCAGAATGTAGTTTGGCCACTGCAGCTCGGGAATGGAACATGAAACATTCTGTAGGTGGACCACTGAAAAAAACAATAGAACATCGAGAGAAGTGGTGACTTTAGTGACCTTTAGAACAAGTGCCAACATAGAGACTTGCATTTCACTAAAAGGAGCATACTGCCAGGTAGTGATGACTACGGTAGACAATTTCTGAAAAGGGTACAAATGCAGTCTCATAAACATGGGTGTGGGTGTGTGTCGTAAGGGTTCTTGCCCCTTTTTCTTCTTAATATAAGGATACATAACTCTCTTTCGAGAAAAAAAACATTGTCAATTTTCAGACGGTTCTGATGAACATCTATGTCAGGGTTAGGAAATAAAGACTCTAGAGATTAATCTGTAAGAACCCATTTTTGTACTTATAAATGCACATGTTATGAACTTGTGATTGTAAGAAACTTACACACTTCGTGAAGCTTGCGTATCACGTTCAAACATCTTGTAGGATAATGTCTTTCCAGCAAGTGTTTTAAGAATTTCGTCAACCTTAGCCACATCAAAGCTTTGAGGTTTTACGTTGTGTTCAGATTTCTCTAGTATTTTTTAGGACTGTGCTTCCCCTAAGATCAAGTTAGCATCCTCATCAAGAGGAAAAATATACACGTACCTCCTCCATTTCGCTGCAAAATTAGGATGAAACTCACGTGCAACCTGCAAATTGTTTCATAAGTTAATACAGGAGCATGGCATCATTTACGGTTGAGGTCCTGGCATTCTCAGAACTTTCACCAACAAAAATAAACTGCTCTAACACTGTTGTATGATTAAATGACACGATAGAATGCATCACTAACAGCATCAATATTAAGTGCATTGGTATATTCGGCAAAAGATGAAAATATACCTCTGAGTCTCTGACACATGCAAAGGTTTTAGTTTATCTGGAGCAGCCTCATTTATTGCATCTTTTATATCTCCCGATTTGGCATCCTTTCTCCATGTATCTAATTAAAAAAATAAACCCAAAAAAAGGAAGTGACAAATAAAGAAATGTCAACCCATAGATGTTGGATATGCTGCATAATAAATTTAATAATGTGACAAAATTAGGAAAAACAACAATGATAGTGACAGTATATGTATTCTCAAGGTTAACTAACAAAATGAGCAAACTTGCTGAAGAGCAGTCACCCCTTTGTCAGTGCGCCCAGCAACAACTGCACAGCCTTCTATTGGCAAAGATCTTGCTTCAAGTTGTTTAGCTTTTCGCTCATCAACAAATTGTCCAAGATGTTTCTCTACTAACCTGCAAATCAATAAGAAGTTTAAAAAACAGTACCCAGTGATTGTTTTCCATTACTACATGTGAATGAAGTGAAGAGTAATAGGTTGAACAAAGTTACCCTTGAACAGTATTAAGGCCAGGCTGTTTCTGCCAGCCATCGAACACCCTTGAACAGTATTAAGGCCAGGCTGTTTCTGCCAGCCATCGAACACCCTTGAACAGTATTAAGGCCAGGCTGTTTCTGTCAGCCATCGAACGACCCCCCATGGTATGAAATAACAACTTTAAATGTTAGCCCTTGTTTAGTTCCACCCCAACTTCCAAAAAATTGCTACAGTACCTGTCACATCGAATGTTTGTGGCCCGTGCATGGAGCATTAAATGTAGACGAAAAGAAAAACTAATTGCACAGTTTGGTGGGAAATTGCGAGACGAACGTTTTGAGCCTAATTAGTCCATGTTCGAACACTATTTACCAAATAAAAACGAACATGCTACAGTAGCCCCAAAATCCAAATTCATAGAACTAAACAAGGGCTTACTCTCTCCCATCTTCCTCCACGGTCTTTGGAGGAAGTAGTTGCCGTTGATTTTTCTGATGGTGTTAGATAATTTTCTCCAGCAGTATAAAGGGTGTAATCTTTCTGTGAAGTAAAATCTAAATGAGTTTCTCAGAATCAAAATATGTGAATAATAGGCCAACCCTAACATTTTTTCCTAGAAAAATCTGGCCTACACAACAATCTAAATCCCAGTTAATCCTGGCGCTTCTTTAGCTATTCCAGTATAGGTACATCTAGAGTACCAGGCCATGCATTCAAATTTTATTCGTGCAATACTGGTATGGCTTGATTCAATCATCAGTCTGCTTAAAAGAGATCTATTTACTGGACGACATTACAATTCGGCATAATATAGATAATTGTCAGAAAAAAACGACATTTCTCTTCCTTCATCCCTATCGAGAAAGTAATAAAAATCACAACCTGTCTATCATAGGGTGGCTGGTGGCAATGACAAAATGTTTGTTCTTGCCTCATCTTTCCCAAATAGCTTGGCGAGCCCCGCGGCGCCGACGCCGGCGCGCACGAGCTCGGCATAAAAGTCGACCACCCTGCTCCACGGCCGCGCGTACATGTACTCATAGCTTTCCCTGACAAATGTTGGATATATTATGGGCTTGGCCCATATAATATTTAATAAATCAAATAAAATTTTATGGTCCGTAACATTAAGCGTTGTATGGTTTAATACCGTACGGGATTTTGACTGAACGTTGACTCAGCTTATTTGGTTGGAAATTATCCATCTTAATTGAGAAGCTGAGAAAAGGACACAGGAGTGCCATACGCACGCGCGCCGCCGCCGGCCGGGCCGTGGGCGCGGGCCGGGCCGAGGCCGAGGCCGCTCTTTTATGGTGGAGGCGAGTTGATTGCGCAGTTACCGTCTCTTCGTGTCTCCGTCTCCTGAGTTCCTCTGCCGGCTTTCTCCCTCCCCGCCGCTGGGCATAGAAGTAGAAGTCCTCCGTCAGTCCAATCTCCCCTTCGCTTCCGAGAGACCACATCTCAGCCGCCATTTGGCTTTTCCCATCCTGTTCCTCTGCGCGCACGGAGCAGCAGGAGAGTAGGTGCCTCTGGAACCCTCGTCCGCCTGCAAACCTTGCACAGGGTGTGCGGCGATTAGGTTTTTGGGGAGCGATTTCGCGACTGCTCGTCCGACGTCTTCTTCCTGGTGATCGCTCGTGGAACCCGTCTTCTTCCTGGTGATCGATCGCGGAACAGCAAGGTGTCTTCTTCCTGGTGACCGTTCGTGGGCAGTGGCGGATCTAGGATTTCAATCATGGGGGTACGGACGAAAACGATATAGTCAACGAACATGGACACGACATAATTAGATCACTAAACGATGATAAAATAGTTGTGATAAGTTACATGTTTTCAACTTTCCATAATTCTAATATACTAATACAAGTTTCCAGCTAAAGCTTCACACGCCGTTCCGCCATGGCTTGAAAGCGTTTAATGATATCTTCATTGCTTACACGTCGAAAAAAGTCACGCTCAATAAATGTGACCAAACAATCATTTAAGTATTGATCACCCATCTTATTCCGAAGCTTGGTCTTCACATAGTTCATTCATGAAAAGACTCTCTCAACACTTGCAGTAGCTACGGGAAGGATGAGGACCAATTTCAGCAATAAATAAACCTGTTTAAAGCGATCATGCTTCTTTGTCTCAACTAGTTTGGTAGATAGCTCATTAAGATTCTTCACTTGTTGAAACCTTGTGTCGTTTCGCACATCAACAATAAACATATTATGCTGCGAAGAAAGTTGGACCAAATTTGTACTTGTAAAATCTTGAGGATAAAACTTTGCAAGTTTCATAAGTTTATCTTTATCAAAAGCAGCAAATGAATTAGTTGGATTTAGAGCAGCCATGCAAACAAGAAGCTCTGTATTAACTTCATCAAACCTGCCCCAGTAAGGAGAAAATAAATTATTACGAAAGGAAAAAACAAAAAAGCTGAACAATAATAAAATAATAAGCAAGATATATTATCAAACCTGCTATTGAGCTCTTGGAGTTGCATATCAATGACACTTAGAAACATTTCAACATGGAACCGATGAAGATTCTTTACTTTCACAAAGTAACATTTTGGTCTCCCCACAGGCACATAAAAACCATCCATATCAGGAACCTTGACTCGATGTTTAACACAAAAAGATGTGACATCCTTCAGAAAGGTTTCCCATTCATTGTCCTCTCGCAACACTTGCAAATGGAACTTAGTCATCTCAACAAGTTCAATAGCATTAATAATGTCTTGATCCCTTTTTTGCAAAGCCTTGCATAATTCATCAGTATATCCAAATATGGTCAGCAATAAGTGTGCCATGAATATAAAGTCAAATGACTCAATTTCTGTCAAGCAATTTTGAGCTTTTATACGCTCAGATTGAGATTTATCTTTTGAGATCTTCCCAAGAACTTTCCGGAGTGTGGGATACATAGCAATAATACGAGAAATAGTCTTGTAGTGAGTTCCCCATCGAGTATCTCCTGGCCTACCCAGACCCATCTCTTGATTTAAACCTTGTTCTGTTTCAATTTCACCCTGTTCTAAAGCTTCCAAAACCTCCTGTGCCTGGGCTTCTCTAAGCATGTGATGCTTTCTACAAGAAATCCCAACAACATTCAAAATATTTGTGACACAATCAAAAAATGCGACACAATCATCATTTTGTTTGGCAACAGTAACAAGAGTCAATTGGAGTTGGTGCGCAAAGCAATAAATATAGTATGCTGAAGGAGATTCGTCCATGATTTTTGTTTTCAGCCCATTGATTTCCCCCTTCATGTTACTAGCTCCATCATATCCTTGACCACGACATTTAGATAATATCAATTTGTGCTCCATAAGAAGAGACACTATTGCATCTTTTAGTGTTGAAGAAGTAGTATCCTGAACATGAACAATACCAAGGAATCTTTCTGTAACCCTCCCTTTTTGTCAACATACCTTATGCAAAGAGCTAGCTGTTCCTTTTGGTAAACATCACTAGATTCATCAGCAAGTATAGAAAAGTAGTCATCTCTAAGATCTTCAATAATAAGTTTGCTAGTTTCTTTGGCACAACAGTTAATGATATCTGTTTGTATGGAATGGGCAGTCATCTGACAATTCTTAGGAGCATTCTATCCTGTAACCTTTCTAACGAATCATGGGACTGCACTACGAACATCTTCCTGCATCAACTGTGGTCCACGACTTCAAGAAACGCACTATATCTAGTGTGAATGGAGCCTCCGATGCCCTCGGCATGGGACCCTCCGCTGGGTACACTCTTAACTCTATGATTACCATACTTTGCGTACTTACTATATCGATCAGTATGTCATACTTGTATGTTGTTGTGTTTGTTAATGATATACATATGCACATATATGTCGTCATGAACTTGCTGATGTTTTATTTCTAGATTAAATTGACCATGAAAATGTCTAATTATCTAACAATCCAAAAACCTAATGTTAGGCAATTTTCTGTCAGTGGTTTTGCTGCTACTTTGAAGCCGAATAATTTTGATGACAAGAATTTCATGATATGGCGTGCCAAGATGGTGTTGTGTTGACTGCTATGAATTGCTATCACGCCGCACAGGGGAAGCCTGAACAATTTACTCCTGAGGAGGAGCAAAAGTTCTTGGCTGTCGATAACCTGTTTCGAGGCGCCGTGATTAGTGCACTTCATAGTAAGTATGAGAAAAACTACATATCTTGCACATCAGGCAAAGAATTATAGGATGCTCTTGAAGCAAAGTTTGAAGTTTCTGATGCTGGTAGTGAGTTGTACCTTATGGAGAAGCTGTATGACTACAAAATGGTTGAAAACCGTTCTGTAGTGGAACAGGCTCATGAGATACAGGCACTAGCAAAGGAACTAGAACATTTTTCATGTTTGTTGTCCGATAAGTTTGTGGCTGGCGGTATAATCGCTAAGCTGCCACCTTCTTGGAGGGATTTTGCTACTTCTCTAAAACACAAGAGACAAGAGTTTAGCGTGGCTGAACTTATTGGATCTCTTGATATTGAGGAGAGGACAAGAGCAAAAGACAACCGTGGAAAAGGAGTTAAGTCTTCCGCTGTGAAAGTGCATCTAGCCCTTTAGTGGGTTTTGGATGATTGAATGACAACGTGATTAAAGGTCTAACCCATTTGCTAAGTGTGGACAGGTAATAGGTTATCTCACAGGTACTTAATGAAAGCCAAAATGATGCGTTGTTGTATAAAACAATCTAGTTCAAGCACAAGACAACAATGCAAATGGAATTCATGCAAAGACTTATTTATTGTGGGATTTCCATGTTCTATGTGAAAGCAAGCTCGGAAGAATTAATTAATGAGACATGAGGGATTGCATATGGAATGGTCTTATATTTGAAGCTTGCTAAATTGAAATGAAAAAGATAACAATACAAATGAATGGTTGATTCAACACAAGATGTGACTTTATGGCTTGAGATGGTGAAGATAGCAAGAAAAGGCTTCGAGATACTAAGCAAGGGTGAAGGGCAAGCAACGGCTTTGCGGCCGAAGAACCTAGCTAGGGTGAAGAATGAAGTACTTGTTTTTAGTTGATGTACTAATCAAGCTATGATGGTCATGTTAATGTGAAGGATCAAATCATTATTGAAGTGTTTGATGGAAGTGACTTGATACATTTGGGATTACTCAAATTTGATGAATGGAATCAAGTCATGTGCTCAAGATGGCTATACTCAAGTGAAAAGATCAATATCAACATGTTGGCACCCTCACTTGATGAAGATTGGAATACACGGCTTCGGTTGAAAGAGATCAATTCAAAAGGTTTAAATTCGTTATACTTTTAAATTTGAGTTAATAGGAATGCCATACTATCACTATACCACAACACCGCTTCACCGTCAGACATCTAACGCTAAAAATTATATTTAGCGGTGGATGATCTAACACTAAAGATAACTCAGAGACCATCTAACGTTAAATCCTCATTTAGCGATTTAGTGTCTGTCGCTATAGGTATTCATATTTAACGTTGAACCGTCTGTCGCTAAAGCAAGATTTTTAGCGATAGGACTTATAGCGTCTACAGAAGTCTGTCGCTATAACTTTTTAGCGTTAGATTGTCTATCGCTGTAGCCGCTTTTAGCGTCAGACCGTTCATCGCTAATCTTGGTGTTGTGGTGTAGTGTATTAAGAGGGATGCATCATGTTGATAGATAATGTTTCATAAGTGCTCAAGCCAACCCATGTGAGTTTTGAGTATTTGAGAGACAAAAGAGCTAACTGAATTCGTGGTGGTCTGGCAATACCGGCCGTGTCCGATATTTGCCCAACAATGATAAAATTGTTGTTCTCGAGTTGGTTCGTCGGGAGTTCCGACGTAGGTTGGAAGTTTCGACGGTTGGGAGTTCCAGCAATGGTCGGGAGTTTTGATGTCTCGCGCTTTAACTGACTTGGAGAGTTCATTGTGGTGGTCATACCGGACGTGTCCGGTATGGACGGCCAGAGGCCAACGGCTAGTTTTCAAATGCCTTGAGGGTCGAGAGTTCCGACGTGAGTTGGGAGTTCCGACGGTCGGAAGTTCCGGCATGAGTCGGGAGTTCCGACACCTCACATACTTCAACTCAGTTACTTAGTTTTCAAATATGCTGAGGGTCGGGAGTTCCGATGTGAGTCGGGAGTTCTGATGGTCGGGAGTTCCAGCATTCATCGGGAGTTCCGACGCCTCACATTGACACTGTAACTTAGTTACTGTTGGCGCAGTGTAAGTCATACCGGACGTGTCTGGTATGCGTCCGGTATGGCAACGGCTATAAAATGGCTAGTTTTCCCAAGGGGGCTATAAATACCTCCAAGCCTCTACCTTTGGAGGTTGCTGATTCTGCTGATCCTCTAGCACGTTTTTGAGCTTTGCCAACTCTCCCAACCCTCTCTTAGTGAGTGTTTGATCAAATTTGCCAAATCAAATTGTGGGTTGAGTGAAATTCAAAAAAAGAGAGCAATCCAACCACTTGAGCACTTGTGCATATTGTCAATCTCGTGATTCGCATTTGTTACTCTTGGACTCTTCGGTCCTAGACGGTTAGGCGTCGCCGGAGAGCACCCGAGAGATTGTGGTGTGCCTTGGAAAGTTTATAACGGTCGATTCCGCCGCCTCAGAATCAACTAGTGGAAAGAGGAAAAGGAGTTAGAAAAGACTCTAGCTAGAGTGACCTTCGTGGTACCCTCTAGGGCTGACCTTCGCTGGGTCGCCCGCAGCCCCCTCAATGGAGAGTAGGACTCAAACGAGTCTGAACTTCGGTAAAACAAATATCGTGTCTCAATTCGCATTTCATTTGATATTTGTGTTGCTCCAGCTCTTTGTGTAGGTGCTCTGTGTATATTGTCATCTCTAGTAGGTGCCTGCAGTTTGGTTTGAAGATAGAAATCGAAAGGAGCAAGTTCGGGGCTGATCTGCAGAAATCGTGTATACCGGACACGTCCGGTATTAGAGCTCAGTACTGAAAATATTTATTCTCTGTTCTAACTTTGTGTTGCAGGGTTGTAGCTTCTAGATATATTCTTTATACCTTGTTTACTCTGTGGCTAACTTGTGAGGGGTGGTATTATTCTTAATTTGGAGTTTCCATCCTTTTCTAATTGTTTCCGTATTTAAAGGTGTTAATTTTTAGAAACACCTATTCACCCCCCCTCTAGGCGGCATTCTAGGTCCTTTCATGCTGCTAATATGGTGCAGAAGAAAAACTCATTTGTATTCCGTAATAAAAAGAAGAAGAACATGCAAGAGAACAACAATACAAAGCCTAAGCAAACTGCTCAGTTTAAGAAGAACGACAACAAGAAAGGTGGAGGTTGCTTTGTTTGCGGGAGTGATGAGCATTGGGCAAATGCGTGCCCAGACCGCAAATATAAGCAAGAAAAGAAATCAGCAAACGTGGTAATTAGCGAGACTGGAGGAGGAACATTTGGGTATGGTAATTCTTTACCTTTTGTTCTTTCAGTTTGTCTTTCACCTGAGTGGTGGATGGATAGCGGTGCTAATATTCATGTGTGTGCTGATGTTTCTTTATTTACTTCCTATTAGGCTAGCAAGACTGGAGCCTTATTGATGGGAAACGGTTCGCATGCGCATGTTCTTGGTGCTGGTACGGTCATTTTGAAGTTTACTTCGGGAAAGACGGTGCTATTAAAGAACGTGCAGCATGTCCCCTCCATCAAGAAGAATCTTGTTAGTGGCTCTCAAATGTGTCGCGATGGCTTTAAGATTGTGCTTGAGTCCAATAAGTGTGTTGTGTCGAGACATGGAACATTTGTTGGAAAAGGTTATGATTACGGAGGCTTGTTCCGCTTATCTTTGCTTGATGATGTGTGTAATAAAGTAGTGAACAATGTTAATGTTTCGGATGAGTCGAATATATGGTATTTACGACTTTGTCACATTAATTTTGGCTGTCTCACGTGGCTTGCAAATCTGAATTTAATCCCAAAATTTAACTTAGTCAAAGATTCTAAGTGTCAGGTGTGTGTGTGCAATCGAAGCAACCGCGCAAGCCTCACAAGGCTGCCGAGGCGAGGAACTTGGCACCATTAGAACACGTTCATTCTGATTTATGCGAGATGAAAGATGGTAAACGATACTTCATGATATTTATAGATGATTGTACTAGATTTTGCTACGTGTATTTATTGAAAACTAAAGATGAAGCGTTGCATTATTTTAAAGTCTATAAAGCTGAGGTAGAAAATCAACTTGAGAAGAGAATCAAGCGCTTGCGGTCCGATCGCGAGGGAGAATATTTCTTAAATGAATTTTCTGAGTTTTGCTCGGTGCATGGAATTATTTATGAGAGGATGCCACCATACTCACCACAGTCCAATAGGATTGTAGAGAGAAAGAACCGCACTCTAACTGATTTGGTTAATGCCATGTTAGAGACTACAGGACTATCTAAGGAATGGTGGGGTGAGGCTATATTGATAGCGTGTCATGTCCTGAATAGTGTGCCCACAAAGAACAAAAAAATTACACCATTCGATGAATGGGAGAAGAAGAGATTAAATCTCTCTTACCTCTGAACTTGGGGTTGTTTGGCAAAGGTGAATGTGTCAATAAACAAAAAGCAAAAGCTTGGACCAAAGACCGTTGATTGTGTTTTTCTTGGTTATGCTATTCATAGCGTGGGTTATAGATTTTTAATTATAAATTCTAGTGTTCCTAAGATGGCTGTTGATACAATCGTGGAATCTAGAGACACTACATTTTTTGAGAATGAATTTCCCATGAAAATATACCTAGCACGACTGGTCATGAATTTATAATTTCCCATGAGCATGAAAATTTTACTCTGGATTAACAAATTGAGGAACCCTATATGCAAAATCCTAAGGAGGATGACACTATAGTCACTAGAAAAAGTAAGAGACAGTGGACTACAAAGTCTTTTGGAGATGACTATTGAAAGCATCTAGGCCCCTAGTTAGGTTTCGGTGATTAATGACAATACGAGATTACTGTGACTAACGTGTGTTTTGCAGATGCAATTAAGTTAGGTCATGGTAATGGCAATTGATTGGGCAATCATGGTTGTCATGCCCCTACGATAGAAATCGTTTCGGTTTTCAAAGGATGGACGACAAGGTTGAGGATGGACTAGTTCTAAGTGTCGTTTGGTGTTGAAGAGACACTTAGAGTAGTTTAGGACTTTGTTTTTCCTTTGGCCATACTATTAAGGGGGGTATGGACGGGTAGCTTGGCCTAGGTGAGTCTAGTGGGTTAGGTGTGGTGCACACATGTCAAATCTAGCACTAGGTAGCTTCTAAAAAGCCCTTAGATCAATTGGAGCAAACTTCATTCACATATGATTGCGAGTTGGAAGTGAATGGAGGGTCAAATATTGACCGAACGCTGGTTCCGGTGTGACCGAACGCTGGCGTAGAGTCCGGTCAGTTTATTTCATCAAGGTGAAGTCGTCTGGACGCGACCGGACGCTGAGAGGTGAGTGACCAGACGCTGTGTGCCAACGTTCGGTCGACTCTAGTAAGGGTCCAGAGTGGGAAAATCCTGATCGGACGCGTTTGGTCAGTGCTGACTGGACGCTGGTTAGGTTCCAGCTACTGACCGGACGCTGGGTGCCAGAATCCGATCAACATTAGTTAGGTTCCAGAGGGCAGTTTTTGTGACCAAACGCGTCCGGTCAGTGCTGACCGAACACTGGCCAGTGTTTGATCACAACTTAAACTGCATAGAGATGGGTGAACTGACCGGAGCGTCAGGTCACCTTGACTGGAGCGTCCGGTCACCCCGTAGAGGCACATAACGGTTCATTTTGAATGAGGAGTTATAAATACTTTCTCTATTCACTCAAGGGATGACTTTTGCTCATTCCAACAGCTGAGAAACACCCTTGAGAGTGCCAAGAAGAGCAAGGTCCTAGTGAGGTGATTGAGATTTGAGAATCCAAGAGTGAGACCTCATTAGTGAAAGCAAGAGTAGCAAAGTGTGCATCCACCCTTCTCATTAGGCTTGTCATGGTCAAGTGAGATTTCGTTCTTATTACTCTTGGTGATCACCATCACCTAGACGGCTTGGTGGTGATTGGGAGCTTGGTGATCATCCGGTGGAGCTTGTGGATGACCCAACTCAAGTTGTGAGCGGTTGTGGGTGATTCACCGCAATGGAGTGTCAAAGAATCAACCCGTAGAGAGCACTTGATCCTTGCGTGGATCAAGGGGGAGCTACACCCTTGCACAGGTGCTCCAACGAGGACTCGTGGGGAGTGGCGACTCTTTGATATCTCAACAAAACATCGTCGTGTTCCTCCTTCTCCCTTTACTTTAAGCATTTACTTTGAGCAATTCAATTCTTGTCTTTACATTCATAGAATTGCCATGCTAGAGTAGGATTTGAACATAGGTTGCTAAACTTTTATATAGTAGAACAATAGAAACACTTTTTAGGCACAAGGGGTGAAGTGGGCTAACCGTAGGGTTTAATTATTGCAAAGAATTTTAGAATTATCCTAATTCACCCCCCTCTTGGTCATCTTGATCCTTTCAATTGGTATCAGAGCCTTGTGCTCACATATTTAGGCTTAACCGCCTAGAGAAAGATGTCTCACGGGGATGGACCTCCTCCTATCTTTGAGGATGATGATTTTCCTTATTGGAAAATCTACATGGAGGCGTATTTAGAAGCTCTAGATGTTGGAATACTTAGAGCCACCTCATAAGGATTCCCAAAACCTCGGGATCCCACGCACCTTCAAGGCAATGAAGTGAACTATGAGAAATGGAATGCAAAGGCTCGAAACACCATCTTTAGAGGCCTTTGCAATGATGTGTTTAACTGGGTGAGGAACCACAAGGATGCCCATGCTCTATGGTCGAACATTTGTGCGCTCCACGAGAGAACTAAGAGCGAGCGTGAGGAACACTATCATCTTGTTATGAAAAAGCTTAATTCTTTTGAGATGCTTCCTAAAGAGAGTGCTAATGAAATGTACTCACGCTTTAATGTTCTTGTAGAGGAAGTCAATGGGCTTGGACATACTCAAATGCAACCATCCGATGTTGTGAGAAAAATCTTGAGTGTCCTCCCCATTGATAAATATGGGCATATTGTGACCATGCTCCATCGAGGTGATCTTTCCACCGCTACACCGACTCAAATCTTGGGAAAAATCAATGCTCATGAGATGTACATGCACATCACACCACAAGATGGCTCATCCTCTACCAAAAAGAAAGACAAAGACTTAGCATTCAAGGCTAGCCAAGAGAAGGGCAAAGCAAGAATTGAGTATGAGAGCTCAAGTGATGATGAAGTTGATGACGCATGTCTTGCTCTCATGGTGAGAAGAACCACCAAGATGATAAAGAAGCTCAACAAGAGTGGCATCAAGTTCGATGGCAAGAAAAATAAGTTCTTCATTAGCACAAGAAGGAAGCCAATCTCTGAGATGGATTGCTACAATTATAGAGAACTTGGTCATCTAGCACATCAATGCACCAAGCCCAAGAAAGATAAGTACAAGAACAAGTACAAGGGCAAGAAAGATAATTCAAGTAATGAAGAAGAAGATGAGAAGAAGAAAAACAAGCCATACAAGAAGAAGGATGGAAAGAAGAAGGACTTCCACAAGAAAAAGAAGAATGGCAAGGCATACATCGTCGGTGATTGGCTCATAGACATTGATTCATCAAGTTGCTCATACGATGATGATAGTGATAATGAGAAGGTGGCCACCATTGTGATTGACTCTTCATCATCTTCACCGACACCACTGTCATCATTCTCTACACACCTATGCCTTATGGCCAAAGGTGAACGAAAGGTATCAAATAATGATGATAGTAGTGGTGATGAACGTGCTAATGACGATGATAGTGATAGTGATAGTGATGATGATGAATATAAAACACCTTCATATGATGATCTTGTTAAATTGCTAAATCAATATACTAGGATCATTAGAATAACTAGAGCTAAGAATAATAAGCTAGAAGCTATGAATGATTCTCTTTTAGCTAAATATGATATAGCCGAAAAGGCTAGTGTTGAACTTAGAGAAGCAAATGAAGCTATGTCATCCAAACTCAAGGAGCTCAAATCTTCTAAGAAAGAGCTTAAAGATAAATATGATAAACTTGAGCAGATGCATAAAGAGCTCAGCACTAGCCACAATATACTAAAAGAAGAATATACAACTCTCAAGATAAATCATGAGAATCTTGTCATTACTCAAGAATTTTTTTCCAATGAGCCACATGATGCTACTAATGATGTTGTTAAGATTGATATAGCTACATCATGTGATGGCTTAATTGTTTAGAGCATTAAGCAAGGATCTAGTGGCAAAGGCAAGCAAGTGGTTGAGTCCAATGACTATGATGAGTATATCAAGATCAAGAATGAGAATGAGAAGCTAAAGAAAGATCTTGAGAAGCTATCAACCACCAACACCATTGTGCTAGAAACTCTTAATCATGATGGTGACTTGATTCTTGAGAATGAGAAGCTCAAAGAAGAGAACAAGCAACTCAAGGAAGAGAAAAATAATGATGCACTCAAGGAAGAGAACAACAAGCTCAAGTTGGAGAAAGAGCACCTCAAGATTAGATTGAGCAAGTTCACAAGAGGCAAGCATCTTCAAAGTGAGCTACTAATGAACACCGTCATGAAGATGGATAGAAGTGGCGTTGGGTGCTTGGCAAACTAAGAAAAGAAGGCTCAAGCTCAACACCAACAACACAAGTCAAAGTCAAAGCCAAAGCCAAAGAGATGTTTTGAGTGTGGACAAGAAGGCCACTTAGCCCATGAGTGTCAAACTCCACCACCAAAACCCTTGCCCAAGCATGCTAGACTCTTTGCTTTCAATGCTCATTACATGCTTAGAAAGGACTCTAGTGGAAAGATGAAAGTTATATTCTTAGGACCTCACATAAAGAATAGGCTTAAGAAAATATGGGTAGCAAAGTCACTTGTTGAGAAGGTGAAGGGCCCTCAACAAGTTTGGGTTCCTAAAGCTTGATCTCTTGTGTGTAGGTGAACTATAAGACCAGTGGAACACATTGGGTAATTAATAGTGGTTGCACACAACATATAACCGGTGATCCTCGTATGTTCACCTCACTAGATGAAGAAGTAGATGGACAAGAAAGAATCACATTTGGAAATAATTCAAGGCAAAGTTAAAGGATTGGGCAAAGTGGCAATATCAAATGATCATTCAATCTCAAATGTGCTATATGTTGCTTCATTGAGCTTCAACTTGCTATCCGTTGGACAATTGTGTGATCTTGGCTTCCAATGCTTGTTTACCGAGAAGGAAGTTGTTGTATCTAAGAAGAATAATGATCAAGTGATATTCAAAGGATTTAGATACAACAACCTATATCTAGTGGATTTCACCTCCGAAGATGCTAATTTGAAGACTTGCCTATTCACCAAAACAACATTTGGGTGGCTATGGCATAGAAGACTTGCTCATGTTGGGATGAGCTCACTTAAGAAGCTAATGAAGAATGATTTGGTGAGAGGGTTGAAGGATGTGAAGTTTGAGAAGGACAAGCTTTGTAGTGCATGTCAAGCCGACAAACAAGTTGCAAATACTCATCCTACAAAAGCTTTCATGTCAACCACAAGAGTGCTAGAGCTCCTTCACATGGATTTATTTGGACCAACAACATACAAGAGTTTGGGAGGAAATCTTTATTGTCTTGTGATTGTTGATGACTATTCAAGATACACATGGGTATTCTTCCTTTATGACAAATCCAAAGTTGCATCATGCTTCAAGAAGTTTGCCAAGAGAGCACAAAATGAGTTTGAAATGAAGCTCAAAAAGATTAAAAGCGACAATGGAAAAGAATTTGACAACACAAATATTGAAGCCTATTGTGATGAAGTTGGGATCAAGCATGAGGTCTCCGCAACATATACTCCTCAACAAAATGGTGTAGTTGAGAGAAAGAACCAAACATTGATCACACTAGCAAGAACAATGCTTGATGAGTACAACACTCCTGAAGCTCTATGGATGGAAGCTATCAACACCGCATGCTATGCATCCAACCGCCTATTCCTTCAAAAGTTCCTTGGCAAGACACCTTATGAGTTGCTCAATGGGAAGAAGCCGGACGTCTCCTTCTTTAGGGTGTTTGGTTGCAAATGCTACATCTACAAGAAGCGGCAACACCTAGGGAAGTTTCAAAGACGTTGTGATATTAGTTTTCTTGTTGGTTACTCATTAAATTCCAAAGCATATAGAGTATTTAATCATGCCACCGGCTTGGTTGAAGAAACATATGATGTGGAATTTAATGAATCTAATGGCTCCTAAGGAGCACATGAGAATCTTGATGATGTAGGTGATGAACCATTGAGGAAAGCCATGAAGAATATTCTAGTTGGAGACATCAAGTCACAAGATGATGAAGATGATGTACAAGTGATTAATCCACCTTCTTCATCAAATGTGCCACAAGATGGTGATAAAGATGGGAGAGTAGAAAATGAAGACACTCATGTCTCCCATGAGCAAATGGTGGTACAAGCACAAAGATGTTGATGCTCCACAACCTCCCCCTCAAGTGGTTGATAGAAGAAATTCACCTCTACTATAAGCTCATCCACAAGATCTCATCACAGGGAGTCCATCAAAGGGAGTAATGACTCGCTCTTAAAAGCTTGCCTCGTTTATTGAACATCACTCTTTTGTCTCTTGCTTTGAGCCTACTAAGGTAGAAGAAACTCTTCAAGATCCAGATTGGATAAACGCCATGCATGAAGAGTTGAACAACTTCACCCGTAATGAAGTGTGGACTCTTGAAGAGCAACCACAAGGTGCAAGAGTCATTAAAACAAAGTGGGTGTTCCGCAACAAGCAAGATGATCAAGGCGTTGTTGTGAGGAACAAGACAAAACTAGTTGCAAAGGGGTTCTCTCAAGTTGAAGGTTTGGATTTTAGAGAGACCTTTGCACCGGTTGCAAGACTAGAAGCCATTCGTATCCTCCTTGCATATGCATCACATTATGAAATAAAACTATATCAAATGGATGTGAAAAATGCTTTTTTAAATGGCTTTATAAATGAACTAGTCTATGTTGATCAACCTCTCGGGTTTGAAGACCCTAGATATCCTAATCATGTTTATAGGTTGTCCAAGGCGTTATATGGGCTTAAACAAGCCCCAAGAGCTTAGTATGAGCGCCTTTAGGACTTCCTCATTGAGAAGGGCTTCATCATTGGGAAGGTCGATACCACACTATTCACCAAGAAGCTTGATGGACATATCTTCATTTGTCAAGTGTATGTTGATGATATCATATTTGGATTATCAAATGAAGATTCTTATAAAGAGTTTGGTGAATTGATGTCGAAGAAGTTCGAGATGTCTGTGATTGGAGAGCTTACATTCTTTCTTGGTTTTCAAGTCAAGCAAATGAGAGAAAGGATTTTCATCTCTCAAGAGAAATACACCAAGGACTTTCTCAAGAGGTTCAAAATAGATGAATGTAAGTCAATCAAGACACCAATGTCAACTAATGGACATCTCGACCTAGATGAGGGAGGTAACACGGTTGATCAAACTCTCTACCGCTCTATGATTGGTAGCTTATCATATTTAACCGCATCTAGGCCCGACATCATATTTAGTGTGTGTATGTGTGCTAGATTTCAAGCTAATCCTAAGGAAGTTCATTTGATTGCTGTTAAAAGAATCCTTAGGTATCTTAAGCACACCACGCATTGGCCTTTGGTATCCCAAATGAGTTATATTTGAATTAGTTAGCTATTCCGATTTGGATTATGCCGGTTGCAAAGTTAATATAAAAAGCACATCCAGAGGGTGCCAATTGCTTGGTAGATCACTTGTGTCTTGGTCCTCCAAGAAGCAAAATAGTGTGGCTTTGTCCACCGCCGAAGCAGAATACATTATCACGGGTGCTTGTTGTGCACAAATACTTTATATGAAACAAACTTTGCTAGACTATGGTGTAGTTCTAGAAAAGGTACCTCTTTTGTGTGACAATGAGAGTGCGGTAAAACTTGCTAATAATCTGGTTCAATACTCTTGCACCAAGCACATAGATATCTGACATCACTATCTTAGAGATCATGTTGCTAAGAATGATATATCATTAGAAGGTGTAAGGACTGAGGATCAATTGGAGGATATCTTCACTAAACCACTAGATGAGGCAACATTTTGTCGGTTGAGGAATGAGCTCAATGTGCTTGATTTTAGCAACTTCACTACAAAATGAGCCTGTGTTGTCCCTTGCATTGCATTGTAATATACAACATGTTTACTTTATGGTAATGCACTTAGGGCTTGTCTAACATGGTTAAGATAACTGCCAAAAAACGTGTGAAGAAGCTTAACCTTGGATTAAACTTGACAAGCAACTAGAATTACTTTCAAGTATTGCATTGCATATGCATAAATGTTGTTTTGTCATTTCTCTTCAATCACCCTTTTATTACCTATTTTCTTAAAAAGAATTATTGCCTAAGGCAAAATACTTTGAAAATTTTGAGGGTTTGAGAGAGGTTACTCACATCAGTCTCAATTGGTGTTTATTTGGATCTTATTGAAGTTGGGACATGATTGGGAACAGGCAGCGCGATGGACTTTGAAGATTTACTGAAAAAGAGTGACCAGATGTTGGACCGGACTCTGCTCCCCTATGTCCGGTCAGTTCATAGGAGGTGAACCATGCTACGAGGAGTGACCGAACGCTGGAACAGTGTTCTCCCTAGGTCCGGTCAGAAGGTGATCCTACGTCCGGTCAAGCGAAGAAGACGAAGTCACGATCGACCGGACTCTAGCTATGTCCGGTTAGTGGTGATCGGACGTGTCCGGTTGCGACTTTAGAGGATTTGGACCTCTCTGGAGTCGACCGAACTTTGGGTGACAACGTTCGGTCGTTGCCACCGGAGCATCCGGTTAGTAGAAATCGTGCGGATCTAAAACTCTTCTCTGTTTCCATTTCAATCACGGGTGAGCCACCATAAAATTGGGCTGCCGGTTGACATATCCTACATCCACCGCTCGAGCTCACCATGCTCCTATGCCCTAGTCGCGCTGCATTGCCCGAGCCGCCGCCTCCAGCGCCGTCATGTTGGTCGCCGAGGCGCCCTGCTCATGCATCCGCACCGCCGCACAGCCGCACCTCCCCGCGCCTACGTGCTGCTGCTCGCCCCGCACACCTGCTCTGCGCCGCGTCATGCCCTCGTAACGCCCGTGCTTGTGCCTAGCTCCAGCATCGTCGTGCCCTGCACCACGCGCCTTGCTGCCTCCCGTACCACCGTGACCTGCTCCAGCGCCGCCGCTGGGCCAGCACCGCGCTCCATTGCCCTAGTGCCACCAGTGCCGCCGTTGTCCTCCACTACCGTGCCATAGCACCTCTGCCTCATCGTGATCCACCACCATGTCAGCGATTAGCCCCAGTCATCATGCCACATTGCCTCGCCGAAACCCTAACCCTAATTGCCATCCTGGTGGTTCCCCGATTCGTTCCTCTTCTCATCGTTTCGCTAGTTCATCAGGTAGCAAGCCCTTGTTTTCAATTCCATATCTAGTGCTTGCTTTCTCAGGGTTTCATATCTCTAGATGTGTATTGAAATTATTCATAAATCTGATCTATTCTAACGTGCAGTGAGTCAGTATTGTTGAGGTCCCATTAGCAGTTGTCAGTCAACTCAGGGCCAAGCTAGTGAGTACGGATCGAGGCCAAGCCTCGAAAGTGTCAGTGACAGTTGGTTCTTGTCTAAGGCAGCAGATCGCTTCAGATGGCACGTGCCAAGAACACCGGAGGTTGTCCAGGTGATGAGGATCCGAGGCCTCCGCCTCGCTTGCCTACTGATGTGAAAGGCAAGGGGACGAAGAAGATCACGTCGAAGAAGCGGAAGTATGCAGATGCAGATACAACGAGAGCAGCCGAAGTTGCAGCCGCCGCAGAGCGTGTAGAGAGAGGAGGTGCTAGGAGTGGAGTCCAGATTGCAGATCAGCTTTCACCTACACAAAGAGCAGCTATAGAGCAGGTTGAGCATCGTCATGGTAGTCCAACTAGGACTGTCATGCTTGAGGGACGGCGTGTTGCTTTGGAGGACACTCAGCCTATGGGGCCACAGCAGCAGGTAGAGCAGACCGAGGAGACAAAGTAGGCAGAGGAGATAGAGCCAGCACCATAGCTTCATCGCTCTAGTCGTACCCGTACCTAGGTGACACCGAGGGTAGAGACATAGCGGAGGGGTTCTCGTCCGCCTCCCATACCATAGGGTCCACCTCCAGTGACTCATCTGGATTTGAGGGCCACCATGGCCAAACAGGTGCAGCAGCTCAGATTTGTGTAGTTTGAGGATTGGTTCCTGCCTAGGAGGGATGAGCATGCTTTGGAGGGGTTCTACACACCACTGCAGGAGGATTTTTATAATGCATATCTTAACAGTGGGGTTGCATTTAGGTCTTAGAGGGTCTGTTCTATTGAGGCCATAGTAGCAGCAGCAGGAGAGCAGATACGTCCTCACCTTTCTTACCTGCTAGGGCTGACAGATCTACTTGGATGGACAGGTAGATTTCTCCCATCTAGGGTCCACGAGTTCTATGCTACACTGTGGATTGACCTAGCTCATAGGTTCATTCACTTTGCATTCAGAGGCCGAGATTATAGGCTGATGAGCTTCAGGGTTAGGGAGACACTCAGGCTACAGGATTCACCCATCTGTATACATGAGGTTTGCTATGGACATATAGAGCCCCCTACATGTCCTCACGACGGTCTTGTGCCTCCTCATATCTGGCTTGCCCTTGCTTCATAGAGCCATTCGGCAAGGGGTCGAGCAGGACACCCAGGGATCTTACTCCTACAGCCAGACTACTAGATGCTATCATGAGGAGGACCCTGCTACCGAGGATGGGATATCACAAGTGCTTGACTCGTATTCAATTATGTTACTAAACACCCTGATGCAACAGACTATCTTTGATATATGGGATGTCATCCTTTCTGAGATGGAGGATACCCTTGCAGAGGGATTCAGAGGACATAGACAGCTGCCTTATGCTCACTGGATTACATTTCTGATTCACAGGGCTATTACAATGAGGCCTCTAGAGATGTTGGCAGAGTATTCTAGTGCTACTACGGAGTTCCCTGCATATAACTTTACCCAGATGCTCTGTCACAGTAGGCCAAGTGCACCTAGCCAGCCATGCCGTCGCCTAGAGGTGCCAGAGTCTGTAGCCCAGTAGGATGAGATTATCAGAGGCATTGCAGCTATAGAGGAGGAGCAGTTAGATGCTTAGCAGGAGGGTATGGTAGAGAGTGACCCCAGCGATAGTTCAGATGATGACTACCAGGATATCCCTCAGATGCCTCCTCGATGACATGACCATGAGGCCGGCAGCTCCAGTTCAGCTCCACCTGCACCGCAGACAGACCTCGCTCTACTTGCTATCCTTGAGCGGATGAGGTAGGATCAGGCTCGCCAGGCCTAGGAGATAGCAGCTACTCTAGCACAGGTTCAGGCCAGACAGGATGAGTTTCAGCGATAGCAGCAGGCTATACAACAGCAGCAGTAGGCCATGCAGCAGCAGCAACTTCTTATGTAGCAGCAGTTACTTGGATTCATGCAGCATGTTGTTACTGCTATTAGAGCTCCATGCCACAGCCTTCACCCTAGATTGGTTAGCCTGCCACCACTTCACAGACTCTAGCTTTACAGCCCAGTGGGCTTCAGAGTCAGGGACTGCCAGCGACATAGTTTCCTTCACCTACAGAATAGGTGTCCTAGTGGTTTGCCTCGCCAGTGCCAGCCCCATAGTTCACACCTCTCCAGATGGGTTTCACACCGGCTTAGACTTCCTCGCTATTTGTGCTAGATACCTTAGTATCTAGGAGCCTTGGTGCTACTTTCAGTGAGTTGATAGGGCAGCCTACTCCAACATATCTACATGTCCCCGGTCCTTCCACAATTGCTCCTATTACTGGGACAACAGAGACGCTCCCCTCTTTAGTTGCATCATCAGAGCCGCCTGCCACAATCATACCTACAGAGTCTTAGGCCGCACCAGTACCAGATACGACCCAGACCGCTTCAGCATCGCTACTAGCTACAGAGGGTCAGACTGCTCAGAGCTCAGGATCAGATGATGATGGCACATAGTTTCAGATCGCTCATCGTGCCTCAGTGCCTGACTCATCCGCTACAGCCCCGCCGACCGACCTTTAGGTTTTGATGTTTGACGCCAAAGGGGGAGAGGGATCGAGTATGTTAGACATAAGGGGAGTGATACATTTAGGGGGAGCTTATCTATTATAGTTGATTTTCTTATGTGTGATACACTATTATGCATTCATGTTTACTTTTATGTCGTGATGTGATTTTTGTGTGATATGTGACATGTGTGCTCTCTACTTGAAGTATTTATATGTCATGTCATTTGGTTATGCTCATTTGTTTTGCTTCCGCGTTATACTTCGTTGCAAATGAGCTTTATTACTTGTAGTCATGCATATTTCTTATCTATTGAGTACATCATGTTGGCTTGGGTCGTATAAGCTTACCTATCTCTTTCGTTCTTATTGTCAAAAGCCTATATGAACCAAGCATGTTGAAAACCTCATCTCTTTCAAATACTCGAGGTGGTATTGTCATCAATCACCAAAAAGGGAGAGATTGAAAGCATCTAGGCCCCTAGTTAGGTTTCGGTGATTAATGACAATACGAGATTACTGTGACTAACGTGTGTTTTGTAGATGCAATTAAGTTAGATTATGGTAATGGCAATTGATTGGGCAATCATGGTTGTCATGCCCCTACGACGAAAATCGTTTCGGTTTTCAAAGGATGGATGACAAGGTTAAGGATGGACTAGTTCTAAGTGTCGTTTGGTGTTGAAGAGACACTTAGAGTAGTTTAGGACTTTGTTTTTCCTTTGGCCGTACTATTAAGGGGGGTATGGATGGGTAGCTTGACCTAGGTGAGTCTAGTGGGTTAGGTGTGGTACACACTTGTCAAATCTAGCACTAGGTAGCTTTTAAAAAGCCTTAGATCAATTGGAGCAAACTTCATTCACATATGATTGCGAGTTAGAAGTGAATGGAGGGTCAAATGTTGACCGGATGCTGATTCCAGTGTGACCGGACGCTGGCGCAGAGTCCGGTCAGTTCATTTAATCAAGGTGAAGTCATCTGGACACGATCGGACGTTGAGAGGTGAGTGACCAAACTCTGGGTGCCAGCGTCCGGTCGACTCCAGTAAGGGTCTAGAGTAGGAAAATCCTAATTGGACGCATCCGGTCAGTGCTAACCGGACGCTGGTCAGGTTTCGGCTACTGACCGGACGCTGAGCAGCAAATGACCGGACGCTGGGTGCTAGAGTTCGGTCAACATTGGTATGGTTCCAGAGGGTAGTTTTTATGACCGGACGCGTCCGGTCACAACTTAAACTACACAGAGGCGGGTGAACTAACCAGAGCGTCTGGTCACCTTGACCGGAGCGTCCAGTCACCCCGGAGAGGCACATAACAGTTTGTTTTGAATGAGGGGTTATAAATACTTTTCTATTCACTCAAGGGATGACTTTTGCTCATTCCAACAGCTGAGAAACAACCTTGAGAGTGCCAAGAAGAGCAAGGTCCTAGTGAGGTGATTAAGATTTAAGAATCCAAGAGTGAGACCTCATTAGTGAAAGCAAGAGTAGCAAAGTGTGCATCCACCCTTCTCATTAGGCTTGTCATGGTCAAGTGAGAGTTCGTGCTTGTTACTCTTGGTGATCGCCATCACCTAGATGGCTTGGTGGTGATTGGGAGCTTGGTGATCATCCAATGGAGCTTGTGGATGACCCAACTCAAGTTGTGAGCGGTTGTGGGTGATTCACCATGACGGTGTGTTAAAGAATCAACCCGTAGAGAGCACTTGATCCTTGCGCGGGTCAAGAGAGAGCTACACCCTTGCGCGGGTGCTCCAATGAGGACTAGTGGGGAGTGACGACTCTCTGATAGCTCAGCAAAACATCGCCGCGTTCCTCCTTCTCCCTTTACTTTAAGCATTTACTTTGAGCAATTCAATTCTTGTATTTACATTCATAGAATTGCTATGCTAGAGTCGGATTGGAACATAGGTTGCTAAACTTTTGTGCGGTAGAACAATAGAAACACTTTTTAGGTACAAGGGGTGAAGTGAGCTAACCGTAGGGTTTAATTATTGCAAAGAATTTTAGAATTAGCCCAATTCACCCCCCTCTTGGGCATCTTGATCCTTTCAACTATATTGTGTACCTTGTGGATGACACACCAACGACTATTGAAGAGGCATATTCCTCTCTTGATGCTGACTTATGGAAGGAAGCAGTACAGAGTGAGATAGATTCTATTATGCCTAATGGAACTTGGGAAATAGTTGATCATCCTTATGGGTGCAAGCCTATAGGGTGCAAATGGGTGTTCAAGAAAAAGCTTAGGCCTGATGGTACTATCGAGAGGTACAAGAAAAGACTTGTGGCCAAGGGTTATAATCAAAAGGAAGGTGAGGATTTCTTTGATACTTATTCACCGGTTGTCCGATTGACTTTAATTCGAGTTTTGCTTTTCCTGGCATCCTCTTATGGTCTTATCGTTCATCAAATGGATGTTAAGACAGCTTTCCTAAACGGAGAGTTAGAGGAGGAGATCTATATGGATCAGCCGGATGGGTTTGTAGCAAATGGTCAAGAAGGCAAGGTTTGTAAATTATTAAAGTCATTATATGACCTAAAACAAGCTCCTAAGCAGTGGCATAAGAAGTTCGATAGAACTCTAACATCTGCTGGCTTTGTTGTGAATGAAGCTGACAAATGTGTGTACTATCGGTATGGTGCGGGTGAAGAAGTTATTTTGTGCTTATATGTTGATGACATACTGATCTTTGGATCCAGCCTCAAAGTGATTGAGGAGGTGAAGGAATTTTTATCTAATAATTTTGAAATGAAAGATTTAGGAGAGGCTAATGTTATTCTTAATATCAAGCTTCTGAGATAAGGTGATGGTGGGGTAACTCTATTATCTATTACAATTCCACTATGTGAAAAATGTGCTGAGTCGCTTTGGGTTTAGTGACTGTGAACCTGCTCCTACACCTTATGACCCCTAGTGTGCTATTGAGGAAAAATCAGAGAATAGCAAGGGATCAATTGAGATATTCCTAGATCATTGGTTCGCTCATGTATCTTGCTAGTGCAATAAGGCCTGACATCTCATTTGTTGTGTGCATGCTGAGCCGGTTTGTGTCAAACCCTGGAGATGATCGCTGACGTGCTCTTGAGAGAGTGATGCGCTATCTAAAAGGCACTATGAGCTATAGTATTCGTTATACTGGACATCCGAAGGTGTTGGAAGGCTATTGTGATGCCAACTGGATCTCTGATGCTGATGAGCTTTATGCCACAAGTGGATATATGTTTTCGTTTGGAGGTGGTGCTGTTTCCTGGAAGTCTTGCAAGCAGACTATCTTAACAAAGTCTACAATGGAAGCAGAACTCACAACATTAGACACCGCTGGCTCTAAGGTCGAGTGGCTTCGTGATCTCCTTATGGATTTATCGGTTGTTGAAAAACCCATTCTAGCTATTTCTATGAACTGCGATAACCAGACTGTGATTACGAAGGTTAACAGTTCTAAGGATAACATGAAGTCCACAAGGCATGTCAAGAGACGACTAAAATATGTCAGAAAATTAAGAAACTCCGAAGTAATAGCGTTGGACTATGTTCACATATCTAACAATCTGGCAGATCAATTCACTAAGGGTCTGTCACGCAATGTGATAGAAAATACATCGAGAAAGATGAGTTTGAGACCCACATGAAATTCACTATAGTGGTAACCTGTTCTATGTGATCGGAGATCCCGTGAAGTAGGATGGTGAAATAAGCTAGCAGTAAATTATGAGGAAACATCCTTAGTAAGACTTATTTCTAATACATATCTTTCCTTTCTGTAAGGCAGGTTGATTTTTACCTTAATATGTTCCAAGTGGCTTGCTAAAGCAAAGATGTTGTCCTACAGAACATCTTTTAAGGAACACACCTATATGAGTCAGACTGCTGGTCACAGTCTATGAGATTTGGGTGATCTCTAAATACTCATGAAAGGCATTGGAGTATGACTTATATGCTTCAAATAGAGGGGATGCCTTTTACAGCCTAGTATTAGCTAAGGACTTTAGTGACATTCACCTCACACAAAACTGTAAATTCAAGGCTTAGTCCATTGTTCAGTTGTAACTGAGTGAAACTATTGCTCTAGATGGATGTTTAACTTAACAGTATCCATCGAAACACTTGTATATAAAAGAAATGTGGTTCTGAGACTACTTTGTTACAAACCCTAGAGTTTGGTGGGAAATGTTGGATATATTATGGACTTGGCCCATATAATATTTAATAAATCAAATAAAACTCTATGGTTCGTAACATTAAATGTTGTATAGTTTAATACTGTACGGGATTTTGACTGAACGTTGACTCAGCTTATTTTATTGAAAATTATTCATCTTAATTGAGAAGCTGAGAAAAAGACACTAGAGTGCCACACGCGCGCGCTGCCGGCTGGGCCCAATTTTTTACTATTTGGCTTTTTTCTGAAGAAAATTTACGTTTGTCCTTCTGGAAGACTTAAACTCATCTTTGGACCATGAGAGTCGGTGCCATGAGTCCTGACGCCGAGGTAACATGTCTCGGCGCCACAGATCTTGACACTGAGGTGCTAGGCCGTGCACTGCAAGAAATCCTAGATGGCGTTGACGTGGCCGATATCTCGACGCCAAAACATATGACGCCGAGGTCGGCGCCACATATCTTGACGCCGACCTTATATGTACGGCGACCGATGCATCGTCAAATCGAAGGGGCCGAGCCGAGGCCGAGCCCTGCCTGGACTGCCTGCCCCTGCTGGCTGCTGCTCGAGTACGCACTTTGCGTTGGGAAAGAAAGAAAGAAAGTACCAGCGCTTAAGATTTCTCATCATGATGCCTCTACTGTACCTGGGCCTCGTTCACTTTGCAAAAAAAGTGAATCCGATGAATAGTACCATTTTCGTCTTATTTGACAAATATTGTCCAATCGTGGACCAACTAGGCTCAAAAGATTCATCTCGTGATTTTCAACTAAACTGTGTAATTAGTTATTTTTTTTACCTACATTTAATACTCCATACAAGCGGCTAAAAATTGATGTAATAGAAAGGGAGTGAAAAAACTTAGAATTTAGATGACATCTAAACAAGGCCCTGGCATGACATGCATACGCCTGCCTGTAAAAACAAATCCCCTGAATTGTAGTACAACCTCTCGTCGTGTCAATGCTGGGCCAAAGGTTGGTAGGACAAAGATATCATATCACACTGTAGCGTCCTCCCACTCACTCATCTTTTGTATGTTTCAATTTAGATACAGTACTTCAAAAAAAATTCAAATATACGTACTGGTAATTATAACTTATAACCAACTGTCATGAACATTTCTTTTTTTTTAAAAAAAAAAGAACAAACTATTCTGATAATTACCATTGAAATCTATAAGTTTGTTGTGCCCATTTCTGTTTAACTATTGTGATTATAACGGCTCTGTTCGTTTCTCTTATAATCTGTTTTTTAGCTGGTTTTTCAGTCGAAACAGTATTTTTCTCTCACAACAAATCAGCCGGTACAGTGTTTCAGCTTGTTTTTTCAGCGAAGCGAACGTGGCCAACATGTGGTGGCAGTGACGTTGGTTTACCTCATCATTGACATTACTAGCAACATTTGTTTTTTTAATTGTCTTAACTAGTCCATGGGTCGTAGTAATATCCCTACTGAAATTCTTTTCCTTGTCAATTATTCAAACTGAAACTGATGAATGGTTCCTTTGCCTTCTGAATTTGATTTTGAAAAAAAAAATTCCTTGCAGACATCGAGCAGCGGGTGCGTGTGCTGGCGGTGGACGAGGCGCCACCCACGGAGCACTCCTTCGTCGAGCGCGCCGAGAACTACTACCACAAGCGGCCGCAGCTGCTGTCCCTCCTCAGCGACCTCCACCGCCGCTACCTCTGCCTGGCCGACCGCTACTCCCAGTCGTTGTCCACCCTCCACCACAAGCACCACTCCTCGCTGCCGGCGCCCGCCGTCTCTGACTGCGGCTCCTCGGATGTGGCTCCACATATCTTGGCTCCCTAGTGACACAGTCCTCTAAAACACTCTATTCCAAGAACCATGTAAAATTCGAGTGTTAAGACCAAGTCACACTAGATTTCCATAGCCACACACTCAGCATCTAACGAACCAAATTAAAGAGAACATATAACTACAAATTATCACATATCAGGTTTAATTCTATGGAATGCAAATTGAAAGATATAACTACAAATTATGATAAAAGGATCTATTCGGTGACATAGATATTGATGTTATTTTCTATAAATTTGACGGAATATTAGATAATTTAACTATAGAGAATAGATTCATCATGAAATATATTTTTATAGTAAACATATTTGGCAACATAGATATTGATGCGATTTTCTACAAACTTGATGAGATCCTAGATAATTTAACTATGGACAATGATTGCATCTTTTTTAGATTGAGAAGTAGTACTCCTACATAATATAACCGTAGGAGTAATATATATCGGGATTAAGAACTCCAACGCCGTATTGCACGTAGGCTCAGAAAATTCCATGAGGCCTTCTCAGGGAGTACTTGGATCCGGTGACTAAAATTTAGGAGGTATGTCGGAAGGATGTTGCATGGGGTATTTGGATGCTAATAAAAAAATAAATTATATAATCCGTCAATACTCCACGAGATGAATTTTTTAAGCCTAATTAATCCGTCATTAGCACATGTTTACTGTAGCAAAACATTGTTAAATCATAGACTAATTAGGTTTAAAAGATTTGTCTCGTAAATTAGTCGCAAACTATGCGATTAGTTTCGTAATTAGTCTATATTTAATACTCCATGTATATGTCCAAATATTCGATGGGACTGCGACTAAAATTTAGGAGGGGCAACCAAACACCCCCTTAACCTAAACGCCATAGAAGCACCTACCCATAGCCCTAGTGTAGGTGCGCAGTGGCGACACGAGAGGCATCATGATGAGAAATCTTGGACGCTGGATTTTCTTCCGTCATCCTGGTCGATTCCCTCCTTTCTTTCTTTCTTTCCCAACGCAAAGTGCGTAGTCGAGCAGCAGCCAGCAGGGGCAGACAGTCCGGGCAGGACTCAGCCTCGGTTCGTCCCGGCTTCGATTTGACAATGCATCGGTCGCTATACATCCGAGGTCCGCGCCAAAATCTATGGCGCCAATCTCGGCGCCATGTGTTTTGGCGCCGAGGTACCGGCCACGTCAACGTAACCTAGGATTTTCTGCAGTGCACGGCCAGGCACCTCGACGCCAAGATCTGTGGCGCTGAGACGTGTTACCTCGGCGCCAGGACTCATGGCGCCGACCCTTAGGGTCCAAAGATGAGTTTAAGTCTACCAAGGGGGCAAACATAAATTTTCTTCAGAAAAAGGGCCAAATAGTAAAAAATTGGGCCGGCCAGGCCGGGCCGAGGCCATGGGCGTGGTAGGCAGACGGGCAGGCGTGGCCAGGTTTTGCCACTTAATCCACATAATTACGGAAGTTTATCTCCTTTATGGTGGAGGCGAGTTGATTGCGCAGTTACCGTCTCTTCGTGTCTCCGTCTCCTGAGTTTCTCCGCTGACTTTCTCCATCCTCGCCGCTGGGCATAGAAGTAGAAGTCCTCCGTTAGTCCAATCCTCCCTTCGCTTCCGAGAGACTACATCTTAGCCGCCCTTTGGCTTTCCCCGTCCCGTACCTCTGCGCGCACGGAGCAGTGGGAGAGCAGGTGCCTCCGAAACCCTCGTCCGTCTGCGAACCTTGCACGGGGTGTGCGGCGATTAGGTTTGTGGGGAGCGATTTCGTGACTGCTCGTCCGACGTCTTCTTCCTGGTGATCGCTCGCGGAACCCGTCTTCTTTCTGGTGATCGCTCGCGGTATATCAAGGTGTCTTCTTCCTGGTTACCGTTCATGGGACTGCACTACGAATACATTCCTGCATTGACGGTGGTCCACGACTTCGAACAACGTACTATGTCTGGTGCGAATGGAGCCTCCGATGCCCTCGGCATGGGATCCTCCGCTGAGTACACTCTTAACTCTGTGATTACCGTACTTTGTGTACTTACTGTATCGATCAGTATGTCATACTTGCATGCGGTAGCGTTTGTTAATGATATACACATGCACGTACATGTCGTCACGAAACTGCTGATGTTTTATTTCTGGATTAAATTGATCATGAAAATGCCTAATTATCTAACAACAAACCAACCAACAAAGCTCTATGGATCAGGCTCAAAGCCCAAGTGCTAGTGGAGAAAACGAAGCGAGATGCAAGAGAAAGGAGAAAGGAAGGGGCCATTACTTGGCTGTCCACCGGAGTTGGTGGCACTCATCAGTGTGCTTGTAGTGCACGTGCTCCTCCCGCTCCACCGCTGCCGCCGCCGCTGTGGAAGCCGTCACGGCCGGCGGCGCCCTTGCCTTCGCCGCCGTCGCCATGAGGGGACGGAACTTGGCGAGCATGTGCTGAAAGTTTGAGCCGATGTGTTCTTTCCTCTCGCAAAATGGCCCACATGTCAGTATTTTTTTTTCACTTTTCCTACCACGCCAAAATAGGACAAAAGAAGAATCGCAGAAAACTTGAGTTCTTTACAGCTCTCACCTGGTTGATCCCTATAGATAATAATAATAACTATTTACTAATAATTATCTTTTATGTCCAGACATAGGTAGCTAATAAAATAGCTAATTGTTAGCTGAACTTCTAGATAATAACTATCTCACTAGTTAAATCAAATAAGATAATAGCAGTTAATAGGTATCTTAGTATCATTTTTTATTATTTATGCATCTAAACACCTTTCAGCTAATAGTTAGCTAAATAATATTAGATATGAGCTATTAGCAAACTAGCTATTAGCAGATAATGAATCTAAATTCTCTATAAATAGTAGCTAATTGATAATAATTATCTCTTTTAAATCCAAATAGGTATAGATAATAGGTAGGTAGACAACAGTTAGCTAGCTAACTACTAACAGCTAAATAACCTAGTCGTCTGATCAGGTTATCTTTTATGTAATTGCTTGTCTAGGTTAATCTAGGTTAGTGCATCGACTTACACGGACGCTTATATTTTTTTATGATTTATTTCATGAGCAAACGAGGGTGGTTTTTGGGTACTCGACTTGCGCATCGATCGTAAAGGTTGTAATGATTTTGTTAATTTTAAGATCTATCAACTTTGTTTTTTAGATATTTCTCCTAGGGTAGTCAGCGTCCAGTCAGCGTCCGTGTATTTATAAAAATAAGTATGTGTGTTCATGTACGTATATCAATCACGAGATTAGGATATATATGTATGTTCAAAGAGGTTGAAAGATCATGGTTCTCCAGTCAGCATTGGCGGCATCTGTGGGTGTTGTTTTTCTCCTTGGAGGCGTCACGTTTACTTTGTTTGTTCTCGACGTGCAGGGTGGTGTCTTGACGTTCGTTGCTTCGTTCGCTGGTGTTGTATTTCTTATGGTAGTTCTGTTGTCGCCTCCTTCGCGAGTTTTTTTTAAGTCTCTTATTTGTTAATACATATCTGGCATGCTCTTGTCGCTGGTTCTTTGGAAAAAAAAAGGTATGTTCATAGAACTAAGGATGCTTGCATGTATATGGCCATTTACATTTGTACTCTGATTCTAAAAAAAAGAGAAAAAACTATTCCATTCGTTTCAAATTATAAACAGTTTTATCTTTCCTAAATATATATTATATATGCTATATCTAAATACATAGCAAATAGAAAAAACCAAAAAGACACAATAGAATAACCATAAGGCCATTATAAACCGTTTTGTCTTTTCTATATATATATATATTATATGCGCTATGTCTAGATACATAGCAAATAAGGAAGCCGAAACGACAAGGAAAAAAACAAAAAGGCCCCGTTTGTTTCCACTTAGGTCTGTTTGGTAGGACTTCTTTCTTGCTCCGGCTACTCCGAATGAGCCCTACCAAACATTTTAGAGAAAAAACCATTTTTTTATGAAAGCAGAGAAACCAGAACTGTTTTGGAGGAGGCGGTGCCTCCTGCTACTCCGGAGAACCCCCTTATTATTTGACGAGCTTACCACTCCGGCCGTGCGCCGAAAAAGAAGAAGACTTTACCACTCTTGATTTGAACAAATTGACAACACAGTGACCAATCTATCAATTTCCATGGTGGTGTTGATTTCCCGCAGGACTGTTCAAGATTACAACGAAAGAACAAGCATCTTTACAAGTAACTCAACAGACGGGTAACGGCACCAATTGTCAGGACACATCTCTCCACTTCCATTTTTGGAGTGGAAATCCCCCCAGAAAGAAGTGTATCAGGTTGGCAGGCACTCACACATGCTTTCCATCACAACTCTCCTCTACATACAATTGCTAATCGGAAGAATAAGAACCCTAGCGTGGCCGGTGGCCATCAGAGAAAAAATTATAACTGACTGATCTTTGAGAACAAGGGTGAAGGCGCAAAAGGCGAGCAACGAGGGCTCACGTTGTTGAAAAAAACTGCTCTGGTGTTATATCTTGTACAAATCCTCATCAGGAGGGTCCTTTATGCTTCCATTTGGGGATGCGAGTGCCTCCAGGCCGAGCTGCTGTCTGTCAGAGTCTGGTGACGGGATGTACATCTTACACTCCAACGATGGCTCGCTCTTGCTCCGGCCATTCCCAGGCCGTGTTCGCCTGCTCTGGGGGACTGGCTTTCCATTCACGGGCGGCATTGCGGCAGTCTTTACTGCCGGTTCCTGCTTGGCCTTCTCCAACTCAACTCTGTCCACAGACTCCTTTGGAACCTCATAAAGCGTCACGGCACCTGTGATACAGTTCTGGAGGAGTATGTCTTGGCATTCAGGCATGTTCTGCACCGCCTCAAAGGTCTCAACAACTTGGCTCATGGTTGGTCGTCCTTTGGGGTTCTGGCTCAGGCAGCGGTATGCAAGGCTTGCCACCTCAATGGCAGCCTTGGTGGAGTATTGCCCTTCCATTCTTGGATCGATTATTCGGAACAGCTTCCTGTTATGGACAAGGAGGGGCCGTGCCCAATCAACTAGGTTATGCTCGCGGCTTGGCCGGCTCTTGTCCACAGCCCTTCTTCCAATAATCATCTCTAGAAGCACAACTCCAAAGCCATAAACATCACTTCGTGCCGTCAGATGGCCTGCATCAAGTTAATTGGTGATTGAGGATTAACATATTTGGACTAAGTCAAGTACCATGAGTGCCTATTCATTCCCAGGAACAAGTTCATTTTTATGCTCAAATCGTTAGCTTGATGATAGGAAATCCTTTTTTACCAGTCATGACATATTCTGGAGCTGCATATCCATAAGTTCCCATGACCCGAGTTGACACATGGGTTTGGTCTCCACTAGGACCTGTTCTTGCAAGACCGAAGTCTGAAAGCTTAGCATTGTAATCCTGCAACAGCGGTAAAGAGTGGCAATGAGAAGCTATCAGAAGTTTATATTAATACATAACATATCAAGATCTGCAGTGAGAAACTTAGATCAGCATTCCTTGTGCAACATTTTGTTGAAAAGCAGAAGTCGGAAGTGGGTTTTTTTTCAAAGCTTTGTATCAAATCGATGTATTGCTCTTGAGAAAGTAATAAAAGTTTCCTTTATAAAAAAAACATTTCGTTTCTACAAGATGGGCAAGGCAAAAGTAATTAAGTGTCTTTATTAGCCTCAAAATACATGGATGCATTTTGGAGGCACGGTAAATTGCATGTGCGGGGGACTTAGTACAATGTATACACACTTACAGAGTAGTTCCTCTAGATGTTGAGATAAACACATTGTGATATATAGACATAATGTGTCACAGGCTCACAGCCTCCCACAGCATTGTTCAGCGGTGAAAATTATCATGATTATCAGGGCAGAAAGGTGAGGTGTGGCGACTCAATACCACCTTACCGCTTTGGCAAGTGAGGCATGAGGCAAGGCGACGCCATACCAAGGTAAGGAAATGCAAGACATCAGCGTGAAGGAGGAAGGAAAGGAGAAAAGAAAAGAAAAGAAAGCGGAGGAAGGAGTAAGAAGTGGGGCTGGCCAGCCCCTCCCCTACATATACATCACCATCCAGAAGCATCTAGCTCCGTCACCCTGCTTCTTGCATCTCTCGCGCTCTCATTCTCAGAGCCGTTGTTCCACCTCCGCCTCCACACCCGCCCTGTCTCTTGCTTCCGTCTCTGTCCTTCTCCAGATGTGCCGCCACCGCTCACAACCTCTCCGCTTCCTTTCACTTCCCTCACTGTCCTGCGCCCTCAGACCAACTACCACCACAGTCCCCTTCTTGATTGAGCGATTGGCAAGCAGGGATGGAAGAAATCAAGCGAACAGCAGTGGAATCGAGCAGAAGGCAGAATCGAGTGGGAGATGCACAATCAAGCGGGTGGCGGCATGTGTGTAAGGCGACAGGGCGACACCTAACAGCTTCGGCACTTAAGCAAGGCCTTAATAACCTTGGAAAATATGTTACAAAATATAATTTGGTAGGTCATGAAAGAAGTTTTATACAGAAACAACCTTAAACATGTAGTTGAAATGCAGCATAAATACAGCAATACTATCAACACATTAAAAGTTAATATATGAAACACGAACCGCATCTAGCAAGATGTTTGATGTCTTGAAATCTCGATAAATGATGGATCTCTCAGCTCCGTGAAGGTACTCGAGCCCCCTTGCAGCACCCAATGCAATCTTCATGCGTGTTGACCATGGCATATTAAGGCAAACCCCTGCAATATTACAGGCAAGATAAAATCAATGGGAACGCCCTCTCCAAATGGAAATATAGATATAACTATAACAATCAAATATGTGAAACTTGATTAGCATATTTTCCTGTCACCACTTGAATAAGAACATCCCTTACAGGGGAAAATAGCAAGTGTGCTTTTCAGATCAATCAATGATGTTGAAAATTAAACTCAGCACATACAAGACTACCATCCACTGTAATGATGGTGCAGTAACTATTGCCATTCATCTACTAATGTATATTAATTTCATTTTCTTAATGATCAGGTTACCATAAGAACTCCAATCACATAAGATCACCTGGCCAACTTTGCTACAGGGTTTAGTACATAAATTGAAGTGCTAGTTGGATCCAAAGACTTCCACAAGTTCAAACAAATACTACCCACTATCATATCAAAAACAAACCCTAACATTTGGAGATTACATTTGTAGTGTAGATGGCTGGTTAAGCGAACATGCACAATAGTCACTGATGAGATTAAACTGAAACTAATACTAATTTCCTTCCTACTTATGATTTGTCCCAAGGCAAAAAATGATACACCCCTACACTATGAGGAACAATGAATGTTAAAGAGGTACTGCAAATAGCTGGTTAGAGCTTACGGCGAAAAAGGTGTTTTTCGAGGCTTCCACAAGCCATGTACTCATAGACAAGCAGTCTATGTGAACCCTCACAGCAATAGCCAATCAGTTCAACAAGATTTGGATGACTAAGTTGCCCAAGATAGTTGACTTCTGCCTGGAAACACATCAGAAAACCATTAGTGCTCCAACAATCGCAAGTAGATTTTCAGCCTAGTTTTCACTCTTCTACCTCTAGTGCGATGTGAAAGTTATTTCTTAAAAAATAAGCAAGGAAAATGGCTATCCAATACAGATTACAAAGAAAAATGTTATCACTAAGTAGGTCTTCAAAGATACGATCAGCTAACCTCATGAAGATTTCACATGGGCAAGAAATCAAAAAGGATTCTTTTCAATGTACATTACCAAAGAAAGGTTTAGAAACAGGAACAGAGCAATGAGACTTACCAGCCACTCCTTGTCCCCTTGAAAGCCCTCTGGGTTTAGTTCTTTCACAGCAACCTGTCTGGATGGGAAACCTGCTCTAACATTTTCATCAATTACACCTTTGTAAACAACTCCAAACCCACCCTCTCCAAGAATTTGATCTGGTCGGAAGTTTTTTGTGGCTGCTCTCAATTCATCATATGTGAAAATATTCACATTTCCATATCCTTCTACTTGCAGGTCCACCACATCTTTTGGAGGAGCAAGAACACTTGCTATAGCTTTAGAATCAGATTTAGACTTCCGCAGTCCGTCTGGTCCAGCACCAGCAGCTTCAGCTGATAGAAATTTTAGAAGTAACTTCATCAGAAGAGGATCAAAGCTTGTACATATATAGTCAATGCATTTCTTTAAGATGCAATCATCAATCCTTCAGTCCCTGTAGACAATTCCTTTTTTTATTCACATTAGTCCTTGACGTGCATGCAAATGCTCTGTATTGTGCATCATGGCCAATAAGAAGGCCTTTCGGAACAACTGCGAAGGCATAATCATACTGCACAGTGGTAATGATCTTAACGGAAGATTAAAATGGTTTTAAGAGAGCATTTATGGTAACAAGATAGCATAAGCAGGATGCAATTTCTACTAAAACTCATGAAGATATCAGCACAACTGCGGAACTACCCATTATCAAAGTTTGCTTTATCCATTAATTGTCTTCAGGATTAATTTGAGACACATGTTTGACTAACTTGTCAATAATCAATTGAAGGTCAAGTGACCAGAATTGTTCAAGCACCGCCTGCGCAGGTACCAAATTATCTGAGAACTTTGCTGATATTGTTTGTACATCAAAATATGAGCTGAAGTTGACTTACTCTTCCCCTAGACTAGGCCTTGCCCCAGAATGCAATTCTATAAGCAATACATGGGTCTATTATGGTAATCACATGTCTCCCACAGGACATCAATGAGCAAAATTACACCATGCAAAGTTTGCGCGAACAGAAGAAATTGGGCACTATAGAGCATGAAAATACAACATTGAATAGGAAAAATTTGCGCCAAAAAGGCTATGCATGGCACATCCCATCACTTGTTACATGAGCTCACAAGCACAGATAGCAACATGCTACAAGCGGGCATTCCAAACAATCAAAATCCATTATTTCCCCCCCTTCTCAAAGTGATTCTACCAGAATCCATAAGCAACTGATAGCTAATCCACGACCAAATTACACAGGTAGCCACGCCTAACCTGGACTCACGGATATATACAGTAAAATATACATGAAGGGGAGTAGGACAAACATGGAGCCCGAACCTGGCCTGCTCAGGAGCCGGTGCTCCTCCTGCGAGAAGCATCCGCCCATGGGAACCCCCAAGATCGCGTCTTTCCCTCCAATCGAGCCCTAGTCCCTCCTTCCCATCGCCCGCCGCCGGCCAGATCCACGCCCCCAGCAACACCTTCGCTCACTCACCAACCGGAACCGCCCTACTCGCAAACTCCCGCCGCACCAACAGGCCACCTCGTCTGCCACAATTCCACCGGCGGCGGCCGCCTGAACAGACGCACTCGCGGCCCGAATTCGCCGCAGGGGCTCCTGCTGCTCTCCACCCCGGGTGCGCGTCCTCCACCAAACCTGTCCTCTCTCCCCTCGGGCGCGTGGTTTTACTCCACTACCATCACTTCTTGGCCTCTATGTTCCGTGGGGGCGTTGGAACGGCGAAGCGAAAGCGAGGAGAGGAGGCGGAACTAGCTGTGCCAGAGCTTGGAGGGTTGGAATAAGTAAAAGGAAGCTGCTTTGGATTAAATAAACGCCGCGTAACAACAAAACGCGGCTAGGGGTTGAGCCGTTGAGGTTGAGGCGTTTTTTTTTATTTTTTGTTTGATCATCGTCTTTTTTTTGTTGCCATTGAGGTTGGGGCTTTTGGTTGATGAATAGGATTAGAACGACAATAGACAATGACAGTGGTTTGGACTGTAATTGAGTGGGAACGAGGCTGTGTTTGGATCCTTATCCCCGCTCGCCACGACACGTCGCCACTAACCTTAGCTACCGTTTGCTTCGTGACCCGAGTTAGGGTGCGCCGAACTTTACTTACGCGTTGTTAGTTTATTTTGGCGCCGTGGCTTGCCAAAAGCTCGGTGTTGTTTTTCTTTGCCATACTTGCAGCGCACCCATAGTTGTGGCGAACACGAGTAGCGGCGGGAACCAAACAGGCCCTTAGTTTCGAAGAAACGAGAATGGTTTTAGGATTGTTTGTCTTACTGCTTCAAATATACATATACTAATATGACTATGATGATTATTGATTCAATATTATTAAAAGTTTAAAAAAATATGATTTAAAAGAACAAAACCCATTTTACTCACTTTTTTTGCTTCACTATAGTTTAGTTAAAACTGATTTCATGGAATTAGATTAATCCTCATATTTTATATTCTATGTTTGTCTACTTGAATTATCATGCGAGCAAATTGGAGTGAATTAGGGGCTAGAGAATCCAAGAGTGGAGCTCTGCAAATAGGCCCTTAATGTATTTTTTGGCTTCATCTTCTAAATTTTTGCCTCTATGTGTGTGTGTCTCTCTCTCTTAAGACTTGATCATAGGGTGGCATAGATATGGCCATAGAGCATTGCCTACTACCTGGCCATAGAACCAATGCTGAAGTGAATCAAAGCAAAATTTATGAGGTTTAATGAGACTTGAGGAATACCGTACGAGAGTAAAATAGAGTTATTTCTATCTTTATATTTTACATCATAGTTAAAACAAAGTTTTACTATAATTGAAGCACCATGCATTGCATCGTGTTGAGACAAAAGCATGTTACAGTATCTTTCATTTTTGTTGTCTTTAAAAATAGGGAAATGGAATCCATGTTACCACCAAGAGAATTTACTTTTGTCTAGTCGACATTCCAGAAAAAAAAATCAACTCAATTTATTATCCGCATTTTGTTTGAATTGGTCCAATCCGATAGAATTCATTTTTTTCTCTCTCCTAGCACCACACCTTGAGTTTTAGGTCCAAATCTTTCCAGGTAATAGTTGGCATCATATCGTATGTTACAAAAACAAAAATTATTTTGAGACTTTTCCGAGCATTCGGTGATCATGGAGATTAAAAATAGTAGGAAATAATCATGAAAAGTCCCTACAAAGTTTTGTGACGTAGTTCATGATGCCATCTCAATTCTCACAAAAATTTGAGCTTAACACCCATCGTGAACTTGGAGAATTATGAAAGGCACAATATTTATTATGGTACAGAGATTAGAGCAATTTAAATAATTTGAACAGGTAAGGCTAACATTTGTTGGTGGCGATGTTTTTCAAAAGTCGCAGATGATAAGCTACTTTTAAAAACACTAAAACCTATGGGTTCACTTGCTTTTGCTTTTTCTCATACGGTAGCTGATGAAATGGCTTGTTGTACGCACAATTGAACAAAATCTATGTTTTGGAATGACTTTTTTCATGACCCAGTGTATTATACGCTAAGAGACCCAGCAATATATAGAGCCTCTCAATACAAGCTTCTGCCTTCCAATAGGGATACATGTTTTACTTCTTACATGCATGCCAGTCTAAAAAAAATACGATTGTTTTAGTTTCTACTTCTAAAATTAAAGAAGAAAACGCATGAGATGGTTGAAACAACACGGGGCCAATCAAGTCGAAATTGTGTTTGGGAGGGTGGAGGTTGAATATGGACAAAGTGAATGAATCATTCAATGTAGTAAAATATATTCTACTTTGAGCTTCAGACGGTTCCTTGTGGAGTCAGCCCGCAAAGAATAAAAACACAAACCGATCAAGTTGGAGAAGGAAAAGAATCGTCGAGGACTATACACATGGCGGCCAATTGGGTCTAGCTCTAGCAATGGATTGAGCATCGCTTGCAACTGCGGTCGGGTAGGTTCGGTTCGGTTGTCTCTTAGTTGTTGGACCTAACCCGGGGCACGGCGGCGGGCGATTAGTGCCGGTGAGCACAGGATAATGCCTGAGGAGGCAGGCAGAGGTCGCGAAACAAGGGGCCCGGCATATCCTGGCGGTGTCGCTAATCCCAGGTGCCCTGCCGATTAATCATTTGGCACCAGTGGAACGAAGAACCCCACGGGCTGCCAGTGCCACCACCACCACCCGGGATTAGTTCGTTCGTGGGCGATGCATCAGTGGGATGATGGTAGTTTGGTAGAGCAACCAACAACGTGATTGGTGTGGTTTCCGGCCACGGGCCACGGGCCACCCCCAATTGGCACCGGGAAATCTGAACCAAATCCAAGACGGCACATGCCGCGGCGACGCCTCCACATGGCCGCCCGCCCGAATCGGGCACGCCTCTGCGCGCGACTACGAATGCGTGGCGTGGGTGCGCGTGTTGTTGTTTCCGCTTCGGCTTGGAAGCTTCCAACGACCACATTGTTAATGTTGGAGATAGTAGTGGAGGTGGAGCGCCTCTGTGGGTGGCTGCAGGCCGCCGTCCATCTGTCCATGCCTCGATTCCTTGTGGTTCCTGAAGAACCGGGTGACGTTCACGTCCCTGTTGCCGGCGCCGAGCTCCCTGATCCTGGCAACAGGAACACAGCAGGCTGGTGCTCGAAAATCGAAACCAACCTTCGTCTTCTTCCTCGCTCCATGGGGTTTGTCAAGACCAGGGGCGGAGGCTCGCCCTACCTTGGCTCCGTGGCGGATGCTCCGGCAGCCATGGATGCAAGGTTGAAGGTCCTACTGTGCTGCTGATTCAATGGCGTATGTCCGCATGAGGAAGAAGATGGCAGAAGTCTGAAGTTTGAATCGCTACATGCCTTTGGGCCTTTACGCCTTGCTTTGTGGGCTGTGCAAAACATATGGTCCATCGTGGCATGGTCCATGGATTGGACTGCAGCCTGTGCGCTGTGCCCATTCGTTTTCCACGCGCCCAACGCGCTTTGCATTCCACCGCTGACCGCTCCAAATTCCTATCCTATCGCGAGTTCGTGACTTTCGCCGCGACGCCGCCGTCGGCGATCCGGTGTGGGCAGCGAGCGATCGACAGCGAGCCGGCGATCACGTGAGTCGTGACTTCGCCGATCCGGTGTCAGTGTGGGCAAGGAGCCGCCGGCGAGTGGCGATCAAGAGACAAGAGACGAACTGCGCTCCGCGAGTGGCGACCAAGCAACAACGAGCACAGTGCACGGCAGTGGCGAATCTAGGATTTTAACTTCACGTATGCCGTAAAAAAAATTCATATCTAATTTGATAAATCTATTTTAGCAATTCAGTAATAATTGTAAATTTTACAACGTGATTTGGTATACATGCACTAAGTAACATGATAAGGCTTAAATTCAAGGATTAAGTTGAAACCATCTACTAAATACAATATAAATAGTTCAAAAGTTATACCGATAGTTTCAATATAGGCATAAAAGAGTACCAGAGACTTACAATGCTATTTTTTTATACTGTTTTATTCGATGCTTTCTAAGGAATATGAATGTCTTACTATATTTTCTTCATCAACCAGATCAACCACCGGTCTTCCACCACTAGTTCAACCTGATCAGGTGGAGGATTAGAAATTCAACTGGCTATGAATATTACCAAATAGCTATGAATGTAGAAAATAATTTTCTAAAAAACACGAAGAGCAAAGATTAAAATTTACCTAACCAAAATAGCGACCGTATATTCTGTAGACAGGACGTGGAAATTAGACGGCGATCCTCCGATCCAGCATTCAGAGCATGGCGGAGGGCGGCATGGCACCAGGGGCCGCGCCCGGCTAGGGCGTCACAGACTCACTTGTCAGGCAGCGACGCACGTGTTCCTCCGTGGCTCCCCATCTGATCGAGATTAGATTAGGAAATTCGAAGGGTCGCACATGCCAGACGTTTGGACTTTGGAGAATTAGAGTTCCCTTGCCACATGGGTTGCGTCAGTGCATCATATAGGCCTCCCGTCATCACGTAATGGTGTCCACGTATGTTTTTTTTTCTTTTTAACAAATACAGCGTATATACAATATAATAATATATATACTAATGTTGTCTAGGTTTGCAGGGTATACTGGTGCATACCCAGCATACCCTGTGGCTACGCCACTGGTGCACAGTACAGATGGACGGTAACTCACCCAACTCTAAATCAGTCACTTTTTTCCATTGTTGTTTGCTCAAATCTTTTGGTTTTCAATTAATTTGGTTTGGCTGTATTTTTTATAATTCTATTTATCCAAAATGCTTTTACTTATATGTTTTGTGCTTGACTATATAACGACGTCGTATATAAACCATTTTGAAGAGAGATATTACTTTACTATCTATGTTATCAACTTCGCCTTACCTTAAATTGTTTTGGTCCTCCGCCACTGGGCAAGACCGAATCAAAACGCGGAATCTGGACTCTGGCCGAGGTCGGATGACGGAGAAACGCGAGGAATTTCTGCGGCCGCTCCGCTATGTCCGTCGGCCTCGGTCCACCCGACCACCCACGCATTTCGTTCAGTCGCGCTTGCGCCGGTGCGGGACGCGGTTTCTCTTGTCGTCACCGGGCGCCGGCCTTGGCGTGCGCGCCCCCCTGCCCGGTCCGGTTGGTGGCACTGGCGCCGAAAAACGGTGGCACTCTGCAGCGCCAATGCCACCATTTTCCTCCGTCTCCGGCTGCCCTTCCCTGCCAGCCAGACGCGCTTTCCTGTGACTATTGCACGTAGCACAAGACGACGAAATCTGTGCAAGAGAGGGCAGATATGACGGTCGTGCCAGCTTGTCACATGTCACTGCTCCGCGGGCCACGGCGGTGCCATTGTCAACGTCATGTGGAGATTTATTTATTCCCGGACCCCGTTTGACTCAGTCTTACACATGCATGCCTGCCTTTTGTCATGGTGCTGTGGACCAGTGGTTCAGCGTTTGTACAAGGGGACGTGACAGCGAAGGTGCCGGTGGGAAAGCGCGCGCGATTACTCAGCGTCTCCGCGACATCCTCTGGCCTTGAGATCCCGGCACAGCAAACATCCTGTTCAATGCTCAATTGCTCGTACTGTATAGTCCTATGGTCATGTCACGTCACAGATCTGAATATCTGATGATCATCCGTCGGGTCAGGTGCGGCCGTGTCGGTTCCCCACGGCGCTCGGCGGGGCCGGGACCGGGAGCGAGGCGTGCTGCGTCCGGCGTCCCCATCGGAGGCGGCCGAGGAAGAATTGAAGGTCGCCGGCGACTTGACTCCCGAATCCCGATGCATGTGGGCCAGCACGGCGCTGACGGGAGTGACGACCGGGAGTCGTGCACTCTCACACGGTCCGTCACACCACACGCGCAGAGGCAGAGCGATGCGGGTTGAAGGACGGCGAGGTTCATGGGTTAGACCGCTAGAGACCTAGCAATGGCCCGATCGGCATCGTGTCAGCCGAGCGCAATTTCATGGGCCGGAGCCCATTCTCCACCCCACAAATGGACGTCGGCAGGAAGGTGAGGGGCGCCGCGGATATATATGGCCAAATGGGCTAGGCACGGTGGGCCAGCACGGACCCGACCCGAAAAAGCACGACACTAGCACGGCCCAAGCACGGTGTCCATAGTGCCAGGGCCGGCACGAGCATGATCTAAGGTCGTGCCTGGGCCGCATGTCCGGCCCGCAGTGCCGGCACGGGCACGACACGGTTAATGGGCCGGCACGATGTCCCACTTCGACCCAGTTGAGTGGCGTCCTACACTTCCTTCCATATAGAGCCTCAAAGGGTGCCATGCGGATGCTTTCTTGGTAGCTATTGTTGTAAGAGAATTCTGCTAGCTTCAAGCAGGCCTCCCACTTCTCAGGGAAAGAAATGTCACATGCTCTCAACATATCTTTGAGCACTTGATTTACCCTCTCAGTTTGGCCGTCAGTCTAGGGGTGATAAGCTGAGCTGCGGAGGAGACTTGTCCCAAGACACTCCTGGAGTTGTTCTCAGAAGCGAGAGACAAAAACGGATCCCCTATCAGAGGCGATAGTCAGTGGAACTCCATGTAGACTCACAATCTGGTCCAAGTACAACTCGGCATACTGTCTGGCAGAGTATTTAGAATTTACTGGGAGGAAGTGAGCGGACTTGGTGAGGCGATCCACAATGACCCAAATAGAGTTATAACCCTTGGTTGTGCGGGGTAAACCCACAATGAAATCCATAGAAATATCTTCCCACTTCCAAACAGGAATGGGCAAGGGCTGCAAATATCCTGGGGTACGCAGATGATCTGTCTTAACTCTACCACACGTGTCACATTCGGCGACATACCGGGTGATGTCTTGCTTCATGTTGGACCACCAGTACAAGTGACAGATCGTGGTACATCTTGTTTGCCAGGATGAATAGATAATTTTGAATGGTGAGCTTCATTCAAAATTTTTCTTTTCAGCTCTTCATTGGATGGAACCACTAGTCTATCCTTGTATCTCACGACCCCCTGCTCATCAATGCTAAAGTGAGGGCCACGACCTTTGGCCATCAATTTCCTGATGTGAGGAATCTCTTTGGGGTCTTCCTTCTGTTCCCGAATAATCTGCTCTAGCAATTCTGAGGTCAATGCAATATGAGCTAGCACCTCGGTGTGATTGAGAGACAAAGGTATTTCCTCAACCTGATGTGACTTACGGCTCAAGGCATCTGCTACAACATTGGCCTTTCCTGGGTGATAATGGACTTCCAAATTATAATCCTTTATCAACTCTAACCATCTCCTTTGCCTCATATTCAGCTCAGACTGAGTAAAAATATACTTGAGGCTCTTGTGATCCGTGAAAATATGTACTTTGTTGCCCAACAAATAGTGCCTCCAAATCTTTAGAGCGTGGACTACAGCAGCCAGCTCTAAGTCATGAGTGGGGTAATTCACCTCGTGCTTCTTCAGTTGGCACGAAGCATAAGCTATCACACGCCCATCTTGCATAAGCACACATCCCAACCCCCCTTTGAGGCATCACAGTATACATCAAAGGGCCTATCAATATCTGGTTGAGCCAACATAGGAGCAGTGGTTAGAAAAGTCTTCAAAGATTGAAAAGCTTCTTCACAAGCTGGGCCCCAATCAAACTTAGCTTCTTTCTGGAGCAGCTTGGTCATGGGCTAGGCTATCTTGGAGAAATCAGGGATGAAACGCCGATAGTATCTAGCTAGACCAAGGAACTGACGGATCTAGTGCACAGACTTGGGAGACTTCCAATCCAATACATCTTGCACCTTGCTGGGATCTATAGAAACACCTTTAGGTGTCAACACATGCCCCAAAAATTGTACTCGATCTAACCAAAACTCGCACTTGCTGAATTTAGCATACAACTTGTACTCCCTTAGTCGAGTCAGTACTATCCAGAGGTGTCGGGCATGCTCTTCATCATTCTTGGAATAGATCAGGATGTCATCAATGAAAACCATCACAAACTTATCTAGCTCCGGCATGAAAACTGAATTCATCAGGTACATGAAGAAGGCAGGAGCATTGGTGAGACCAAAAGACATCACAAGGTATTCATACAGCCCATACCTAGTAGAGAAAGCTATCTTTGGTATATCATGTGGTCTGATCTTGATCTGATGATAGCCTGATCGGAGATCAATCTTTGAGAGCACCTTAGCACCAGCTAATTGGTCAAACAAGGTATCTATGCGGGGCAAGGGATACTTGTTCTTAACTGTTACCGCATTAAGGGGGCGGTAATCCACACACATCCATAAGGTACCATCCTTCTTCTTCATGAAAATGGCTTGGCAACCCCATGGTGAAGAACTTGGATGGATGAAACCTTTGTCCATCAACTCTTCCAGTTGCTTCTTCATTTCTGCTAGTTCTCTTAGAGCCATGCGGTACGGGCGTCTAGAGATAGGAGCAGTACTGGGCTCTAGCTCAATAGAGAATTCTACCTCACGGTCCGGTGGCAACCCAGGAAGATCTTCAGGGAAAACATCCGGGAACTCACATACTACCGAAATGGAGGTAAGATCAGGAGCAGCTTTAGCATGGGCAGCAACAGGTAAGACTGGTTCTGAGGGTACAATAAGAGACATCCTATTCTCAGAAGAAGGAAGCCGTAACTCCACGCTTCTCCTCTACATATCCAATACTACACCATACACCCGCAACCAGTTCATTCCAAGAATAGCATCAATGCCCTGCCCAGGCATGACCATGAACTGTAGGCGGTAAGTGTGGGTGGCTAATACCAAACTTATGGTATCCATGCGGGTATTGATGAATAATTGTGAACCCGTAGTACGGATCTTATAGGCATATGATATAGCCATAAGTGGTAAGTTGTGCCGCTCTACAAACCCCATGCTCATAAAGGAATGTGATGCACTAGAATCGAACAACACCAAACCTGGATGGGAGTCGATGGTAAACATACCAGCCATCACCGGCTCCTGCTGCAACACCTACGCAGCATCTATGAAGTGCACCTGGTTGGATCTGCTGGGCACTTTCTTCTTGATGATGGTCCTCTTGATAAGCCTGGAGTTCGCTGACAGTTGAGCTGACTGAACTGGCTGATGTTGGGGACACTCCCTGGCATAGTGGCCATCTTTGCCACACTTGAAACAAGCACTTGGCTTGTTCCCGAACCCCTAACGAGGTGGGACCTACTGTCCCTAAGGCTGCTGAGGCTACACCTACTGCTGAGGTGCACGGTACTGTGTAGAGGAAGCTTGCGAAGTCTGCTGGGGTGGCCAGAACAAAGGCCTACCGGATGGTTGATAGGGCCCCCATCGGACAACCTGTATCTTTTGTGTGTGAGGGTGGCTAGAGGATCCAGCTACCACCCGCTTCCTTTTCCAATCAGCCTGAGACTCCCGCTGAAAACCCTCAATAGCAATGGCAGCGTTCATCAGAGCCCCAAAGGTCTGATAGTTCGTTGTGTAGAGCTTTTCCTGATGGAGGGGAGCTAGACCATGAAAGAAGCATTCCCTCTTCCTATCATTAGTATCCACCTGACTACCAGCATACTGAGCCAAGTGATTAAACTTGTTCACATATTCCATCACTGTCATGTTCCCCTAGCGTAGCTCCAGGAACTCAGTCACCTTCTGGTTGATGACACCGGCAGGGATAAAGAACTCTCGAAACGCGGTGGAGAACTCCTGCCAGGTTGCCGAATGATCTGGCTGCTCCATGGCCTGGAAGGTGTCCCACCAAGCACCTGCAGACCCTAAAAGCTGCTGCGCTGCAAAGCAGACCTTCTGCTCGTCGGCCACTCTGAGGAGCCAAAACTTCTGTTCCATAGTGCGAAGCCAGTGCTCTACCTCCAGAGGCTCATCAGATGGGGTGAAGGTGGATGGGTGAGTCTTGAGGAAGTCTTGGTAGGAGGACAATCCCTAAGGACCATGTGCACCACCCCCGTTCCCACCGTGACCCCCATGGCCTCTGCGGGCGAGGCCCGCGATAGCCTGTGCCATAATGTCCATGGCACGAGCTGTTTGCTGGCGAGCAGTAGCTGACTCCCGGCGAGCAGCCAACAGCTCCACCATTATCTCCGCAGGAGTCATCGGCGGAGGTGGTGGTGGCAGCGGGAAAGGATGAGGAGCCAGAGGTGGAACCTCCTGACCTCCCCCGTTGCCACATTCAATGGCCCGGCCACTGTCACCCTGGCCCTCGTGAGCTGCCCCAGAACTGGTGCTCCCACGTCCAGACCTTAGATTCATCTATAAGAGAGACGAACCATCCATTATAACACCTTCTCGGATCAGAGGCAAGGAATTAGGGGAATGACAGCACATTTATTAAAGCATTATGTTAGTTAGCCCTATCAATTTACTAATTCTGTTATATGTGAAGGGGGATTTCAGTTGAAGTAAGATGCTATTATCATGATGCATGCTTCGACCTCTATGTTCACTCAAGCTGGAATATAGCGGCATTCATAAAATTTTTGGCACATCGCACACTCACTTTCCGTGATACTAAGCGATTTCTTACGCAACGTAAGTCAGTGTACCTGCAGAAAATTTATTAGATAAAACCAGTGCCGCTATCCTAGATAGACCATATTGCTAGGGCTTATACTTATTTACCTAATATAATCACATCCTATTTTTCGCAAAACTTTTGTTGGTCAAATTTTTAAGTTTTTGAAAAAGGGTGATGAACTCGTAACCATTATTGGCTCTGGTACCAACTGTGGCAGAACTGCCCAAAATAGCACACTTACGGAGGCGCTTGTCTTCCACCAGACACTAAGCACCCCGAAAGCGAGCTACCGCGGGCGGTATCCATCGGGCACACCCCGAAGGAGAACCCGAAAGATCCACCTTTTTCCCAAGGATCCAATAATGAGAACGAGTTACAATACCAGTTCATTTCATACATCCCAGTTTCTTAAAAAGGACATTATTACAATACCAAATACCAGAGTACAGAATAATAAATAGTGGAATTTTTAAAAATAACAACTAGCGATAAGGGCGAGGATTCCGTCTGAGCCCACCAGAAGGATCCTCCACACAGAGTTACTCTTCAAGCATCACCTGCAACAGGGGTAAATAAATCCTGAGTACATAATGTACTCGCAAGACTTATCCGACTATTGGGAATAATTTCTCGACTCTAAGGAATATGATAGGCTTTATGGTTTGCTAGTTTTCTTTAGCAGAAAGCAACGCTAATAGTGAGTCCTTATTTATGTCTTATTATAAGCCATTTTAAATTATCATCTAGCCAGTCTATATAAGCATATGTTCTACTTTCAAGCAAGAATTGAGCAATCAGTTCCATGTCTTCTCCTTTCAACTTTCAGTTCTTACTACGATGCTAGAGTTAAGACAAGTCGTACGGACTCAGCGGTGATTCACGAACCAATGTGCCTAGCTGGGTGCCCCAAAACACACGCCCCGCTTGTACCTCAGGCACAAACAGGACTAACCCATCACTCTCCTATCCCGGGTGTCTAGGTCCCCATCCAAACTTGGACTCCAAGCCCCCACACCTGAGTCCCAAACTCCATGTGGTGCAAGGACCTCCACCATCCCCGCCTCCAATCAGTCGGTCCGGAAAGAGCCGGATCCACGATAAGAGAGCAACAAGTCTTCCCTGCGCCCATACCCAAGTATGCGCTCAGGACAATAGATCTGTGACTTGCCTAGCGTCCATTGTAATGACCAGTCCTTAATCGACATGGATAGGGAAAAAGTGTAACCCAGTCATTCCCCGTTGGCCGTAGGACACAACCCCTTACACCCACCAGTACCCAAACCATATCCCTGCCCGGTCACAATTTTCCTTTCCACCATTTTATCATGAGTGATCATATTTTATCCCCTATTTGCGAGTAACGGCAGGTTACTCACGCTACCGATCTCCTGAGCATAGCAGCTACTCGACCTGTACTAGTAGGACTCATGGGTAGATATATTTATGCAGGTAGTTTCCATAAAATGCCTGTAACTTAAATGCACATCACACACACACACATAGATATATATAGTGATCATAAAAATATGGATTATGCTCTAGGGCTTGCCTTGGGCAGGCGCCGGGTCAGCAGGGTCAGCACCAATAGGCTCCTAGGCTTCCTCCTGCACGAGGATCTCCTCCTCGTACTTTTCGATCACCTTATCGTACTCTGGCTCGCCGACAGGCACGAAGTCTACCAGTTCATGATCTACATGAATGATGATGCAACGTTTAATAATATGGCAACAGAAATTCTTAAAATAAAAGTACATTGATTAAACTACTAAGTGAGGTCTACTCACTAAAGGCTAAGCTACAACTGTCACCACTAACAAGTATGAAACATGACATTCGATCTTATAGCAACTACAGGTATTCTTACTCCTAATGCTAATTTACGCAATATACGATAAAGCAAAGGTAATAGCTACTCTATCTAACAACTCATTCTAAGGCTACAAAATTTATAGCAAGTACATAATGGCCTAGGGAAACTACTGTAAAATTTTTGTGTCGATAGCTATCACCAATTATCCACAAATATCCCTGCAAATATGAAGCTACATAATACCAAGCTTTCTAATTAGAATTTACGAGCCTATCACCATAACAGCTAACTATGAACTAACTACACTAACAGGTAGATGGTGTTTTTGTGAACCTAACAAAATTAGTCTTGCTATTTTTGGACAACTACGCAATTTACTACGATTTATCGAAGTTCAGTTCATAACTAAGATAATTAAACATTTCTAATTTACTGGAATTTAAAGAAACCGAATCCCACCCCTCGGCCCAACTCGCGCTGGCTCAGCCCACGACTGCGCGACGTGCATGCCAGAACAGCGCGGCCCACGCGCACGCGTGGCCCAGCCGGCCAACGGCCCACGATGAGGGAAGGCCCGCACGCGATGGCAAATATGCACGGACACCCCCGAAGTACTATGTGTTCACAGCGAGCTCTAGGACACTATTCCACCAGTCTATGGTTTTACAGCAGCACCCTCCCCTTTCTCCTTCTTTACCACGGCGAAGTCCCCCGGCACCCTACATGCACAGGCGCGATGGCACGGGCACCGGGCGGTCACACCGGCGACATACGAACCTCTACTTCAGAACTAAGGGGCCGATGATTACCTTGGGGGCAAAGCGCAACGACTGGAGGCTTCATGGTGAATAGGGACTTCGTGCCGACCCCCTCCCCGGCGGTGGTCCCTTTCCTGCGATGGCGGGCACATTACCGTGAATGACAACGAAGATGGAGCAAGCAACTAAGCTAGAGAGCTCAAGGGACTACCCACGGATACCTTCGCATTGACGGTATGGCCAGAGACTACCCGAACCAAGCTGGTCACGTGCGCACTAACACCACAGCGGCGCACGGCGATGACACGGCCGTGTCGAGGAAGGGTGGACTGCTACAACAATGCGACTGAGGTGCGCAGGATGCTCAGGAGGGTAAGGTGGGGCTGGTGGTGCACTGAATTGCCATGGGGTGCCTTGGTTGCGAGGATAGCCGACGGCGCAGGCCGTCCTGGACTTATGGACTCGAAGGCGCGGCATTACAAAATTGAAGCCTAGGATGGAGCTACAGGCAGCGATGTGGGGTCGATAGAACTGTAGGCTACCTAGTGAAGTCGAGGACGAAGCCAATTGCAACAGGGCACTGCTACCACGGTGAATTTGAAAGAGCCGACCCGGTGGCCATGGAGACAGCGGAGGCAGGGGAGGTCTAGGCGTGGCTTGGCTCGGTCCGGCTATGGATGTCAATGCAACAGACAAACATGCGCCATGATGGGGGACACTGGGATGTGCCCTAGGCAACTGACCGCATGGCCACAACATCAAGCCGACGAGGCACGGCATGGCGTCATAGCGGGTAGCACCAAATAAGAATGGCACAATGCGAGTGACGTGGAGGTGATGGGGGAGCAGGCTATCGACCATTGCGCGAGTAGCCAAGGTGAGTCAACGAAGCAGCGCCATGCGTGTCCGCTAGCGGCGTGTAGTGTGGGACCCAGCGCACCTCTGGCCAAAGCAGGCAGAGCAGGGCATGGCACGCCGGACACGGTCGGTGCCCCGGACACAGCACGTCAGCCAGTGAAATGACCCACGCACTAGCGAGGGCAGCAGGCAGCCAAGGCAACAGTAGCTAGGGCCTGTGCGTTCACGGATGGCAGCGAGGGTGCAGCCGGCGCTCCGGCGCGCTGGACGAGCCAGCAGCGGCGGCAGGTCGGGCAGTGGTGGTGGTCGTGGCCAGTGCTGTGGCAGGCAGCCTGGCACACAGCGCAAGGCCATGCGCGTGCACAGACATGGTGAGGGGCCCAGCCGGCATGGTAGCGGGATCTAGCCAGTGCGGTAGTGCGCTGGCAAGCCAGCAGCGGTGCCAGGCTAGCGGTGACCTCGCCCAGAGCCGAGACATGTGCCATGCACATATTTTAAAGCAACCTGAAAACTTGTACACGATGCTCCAAAGGCCAAACCAACTGTTCGTTGCACAAGAGGGTACGTTGGGCTGTCGATCAGAGTCCAGATAGCGTACCACTTCCTAAGCCGATCGCTCTATAATTATCGCCAAAGGTGGCTTCGTCGACCTTCTTTCAAACCTACGCGGAACGACGTCGGTTCGAATGATTTCGCGTCGAAATCCAAATCCGACCTACGGGATGTACTAGCGAGTTACCCTAGTCCTTGACTGCACATGTTTCATCGCCGTTCGCAAAACGTTCTATACATTTTTGTTCAACAAAATTCAATCAAGTGACATGACGCGTATTATTGTTTCATGTTTCGCAAGAATGTTTCAAGTGTCAAACATTGATTTATAATTCGTGTTATACCCAGATGCACAAAAATATGATGCTCATGCGATGTTTAGCAAGAACAGTACAACATAACACTGAGGTTGTTACAGTGTCTCACCCTTCACCGTGTGCCTACGTCGCTTATGTCACCATATGTCAGCCATGACCTAATGCATGCCCTGCGTGTCCGGTCGCACGCTGGCGCCTTAGTCTGCTCGATCAAAAAAGTGACCAAACGTGCCGGTGGCAGCGTCTGGTCCTTCACCTCACTCTCGGCCATGCCACTGTGCCTCGATATAAATGACCAGACACGCCCGGGGTGAGTCCGGTCACCCCGCGGCCAGCGTCCAGTCATTGACTGTCTCCTCCTTTTCTTTTCTAAGTCCACAACCACTTCACCCTTGCTTCCAACTTGCTAACCACAAAGTGTAGAACTTGTGTGCACGTGTGTTAGCATTTTCAAAGCATTTTACAAGGGTCAAGGTTAGCACACTAGGTTCCTAAGTGCATATGCAAGAATCATGTCACCTAGTGGCACTCGATAAACCGTTTAGCCAAAGATTTCTCCTCTTTATAGTACGACTATCGATCCTAAGTCGCTCACACCCTCTATGGTGTCTTGAGTGCAAAACAAAAACCTATCATTTACATTAGCCTTGATCTTTTCAGTTTTTGTTTTTCTCTTTCTTCTTTTCCAAGTTAGAGCTTGATCATCATCAACACATGTCCACCTTCATCACCATAGACCTCATCTTGCTCTACCACTTGGATTGGAGCACCTTTTCTAATTCACACACTTAGATAAAAGATTAGTCCTAGGTTTTATCAATTATCCAAAACCAAACTAGGGCTTTCAATCTTCCCCTTTTTGGTAATTGATGATAACCTATTTACAAAGATATTCAATTAAATCTTTTTGGATTTATGTTGCTTGCCCAAGCATATTACCATGTGTAAACATTATGGACAAGTTTTATCAACCCAAATTGGTAGCATTTGCTCCCCCTACATATGTGCTAAGAGTTTGGATTTGCAAGCTTGCACATATGCATGGATTGGAAGTTTGGGAGAGTAATAGCTACCAAATGATGCTAAGGTGTAAAGAATGGACCTTTGAAGTGTGATACCAATCGGAGTTGCCAATATATACTATCCTTAGCACCATTAGTAACTAGACATTCACAAAAACAAGAAAACCCCGTGAGATTAACATTATATGAAAGGGTCTAGTTAAGCACAAGTCTAGTTACTCTTCCTATGCATGCTAGTTTTCATTTCATCAATCATTTACTATAATCTAGCATACACCACACAAGCATGGATAGGTAATTTAAAACTTGTGCCATGCAAGCAAATATATGTAAATGCACATACAAATGCAACATACAAGTTTATGAGCTTGCTTCCCCTACTTGTGTGCTTCAAATTTTAATTGATCCCCTTACAATGTCATTTTATTTGTTTGCTCCCCCAATCTTACTATCGGTGCGAAAAGTGACCAACAAGTGAATATTTGTAGTTTTGCCATACGTTGTGATCAGATGTGGCCTAGCACTCAATGACACAGGGTTTATACTAGTTTAGGCAACGTGCTCTACGTCTAGTTTCAGTCGGTCGGTGACTTTATTCCTGAGCCTAGGTGCTCAAAGTTTGCAGTGGGGTTACAAACCAGTGGGAATAAGATGGGGGTGTTAGAGGTCCGGTCGGACTCTGGACTGAAGGGTCAAGAGTGACGGGAGCTCCTATGTGCGCTAAGTATTGGAACATATGCTCTGTGTAGCTTTAGAGTTCTAGAGCCGTGGAGCTGTTCGAGTGCTTAGAATGGCTAAAGCTAGCAGAGAGAGAGCCAGAATGATCGTCCTTTGTTGGGAGGGAGCGCATCCCCTTTTATAGGTGAAGGGGATGGTCTTACAAGTTTAGAGAGAGAGAAAGAGAGTGTTCCCTAGTCTTGTTGCCCACGCCATCGGGTACAAGACAGTTTGTCGGCGCCCATAATACTATTGATGCCCAGATGCATGTGGCAGGCTCCATCATGTTCTTCTGGTATGGCAAATGTCGGCGCCTACCATACTGTAGGACAAATGTCGGTGCCTACAACATTGTTCGTGTTCTAACATGTCCAGAAGGTTGCAAAGTACCCTTCTGGCATGGCCTGACAGTACTGTCCTACAGGTGTGTAGGGTACGGTCCTCGATATTGCAGTTGACTTGAGAGTCTTACCTTATCTGCTCTGCCTGATTTCTTGGGTCCTCACCGAGCGGGCGTCCCCGGTCGATCATTCCCAGTCAGCTCCGACCGCACCGGTTGGAGAAGAGCCATAAGCAGAGGTTCGGTGTATTCTCGGCCAGAGAAGTGGGTCGAAGTCGGAAGCAAGTGTTGTCCCCTCCTTGGCTAGGCCTTCTGGTTGGAGACTGGATCGCTCTTTCGGCCTATCGTTAGGTATCTAGGCCGGCCCAGAAGTTGTGCGTTGTTTGTAATGCCGTCTATTGGCCCAAGTTTTTGCTGGGAAGCAGGCCCATTAGGGACCCTAGGTTTATGAACCCAACAGGAGCCCTCGAGCCCTCGGGCGATTCGGGTAGAATCGTCTGGGGGATTTTTCATTTTTGCCAGTGGGTGCGCGCGAGCGCACCCAGTCGGTGTAGCCCCTGAGCCTGCATCTGACTTGTGAGTCGATTGGAGGCTGAGTATCTTGGTACTCTTTCCTAGGGTTGTAGACTCCTATGTTTCTGCCAGTTGGGGTGTTCGCCCATGTTTGTCCTGCCCGTGACCTACGCGGTCAGTTGGTTTCCTAAGTCGGCGTCGGGCGACCTGAGCCCTTAAGCCCCGTTGGGTTTGGTAGGGGTTGGTCTAGTTCTGTGTGTTACCCCATCCATAGTTTCTACAACTAGAGGAGCTGAGCTAACGTCGCTTGCCTCGATGGCTCGAGTGATGCGCTCGGTGAGCTCACTGACGGGCATGTTCGAGTGGAATCCGAGTTCGTCATTCGTAATAGGGTCGATATAGCCCTCATGTGGCATTTCATTGCTTCTTAACCCACATCCCAACAGATGTCCTGGTAGTTCTAGAGACCGACTCAGGTGGCCCACTGGCCTCCCCTTGATGGAGATTCTGTGGGCATGGCTCGAGGTTAGGATCGAACGAGAAGGTCGAGATGACCTTGTCTGCTTCTGAGCATATTGGGCGAGGGCCACTGAGGCCCATCTACATTTTCTCCCCTAGCTCTGTTTGATGTGAGGTGGCCTCGAGCCCTTTGCGAGCTAGCCTTTGAACCCTGGTCGGTCGTTGCTCATGTTAAATGAGGCAACTACTGCTTCATGACGCAACACGAAGCGTTGTGATGCATTAATTGCATATGCGATGCTTTGGATGTATGGGATGAATGAATGATTGTATGAATGAATGTGTGAATGCGTGAATGAGAAAGGATGAATGAATGATCATGCATCAGAAAACAAAGTAAGAAGGCTTGGTAAAGTTACCTTGATGACTTGAGTGATGGGTTTGAGGAGCTCTTATTAGATATGTCCGATTGGGATCCATGTCCGTCATTCGTGATGGAGTTGGCGTGGCCCGCATGGGGCATCCCACTGCTCCTTACCTATCTCTCGGCAGTCACCTAAGCCATCCGAATGACTCAAGTGGCCTATTGGTCTTCCCTCGATGGAGATCCTATTAGTCGGCCCTTCCAAACCCTATCTAGGAAGGCGGAGGGTCATTTGCATACGATTGCGCCTTGTTTCCTATGCCTGGGTTGTGGTAGTGGCGGGCCCAACCTAGGCCACATCTCACTTTAACCAGGTGATGTTAGGTTGGGTAGGGTTTGTCCCATCAGTCAGGACGCGTCCCATCGCATGCCTATCCACATTAAATAGGGGAAGGGAGAGGGTTTTCGTCCCATTCCTTTGCCTTTCTCCATCTGCCAACTCTCCTCCTTCTTCCTTCTCACCAAGCACGTTCGTGTGCCGCGGTGGTTCCTAGGAGAAAGAGGGTAAAGCGAGGGAGAGGAGAACTCACAGATCCATTCGTGAGTCCAGAGTGCGATGTCGAACTAGAGGCCATCCAATGTAGATGAGGCGGTGCTATCCACCTTCACTAAGAAGGGGCTGCTTCCACCAAAGGCGGTGGCGCACTAGAGGGCTCCTACACCAGGGAAAGCCGTTTTGTGACCTCAAGCCGATGAAGTTGTCTTCTTCCTCACCTTCCATGAGCGTGAGCTAGGATATCCCATGCATTGGTTCTTGCGCGGGCTCCTCAATGAGTGGGGCCTAGAGCTACAGCACCTCAATCCGACTAGGGTGCTGCACATCGCCGGTTTTGTCACCATCTATGAGGCCTTCCTCGGAATGGAGCCACACGTGGATCTATTCCGATGGATCTTCACTAGGCAAGCCCTGTCGTAGGGGAAGCCACCTAGGACCATGTCGGTTGGGGGCTTTGCCTTGCAGAAGAAGCCAAGGCCATTGGGCTGCTACCCCGCGTACTTCCCCTATGACTCTAATCGAGGGTGGCATGGGGAGTGGTTCTACATTAGGAACCCAGCGAAGGTGCCACTCCTGCTGTTCACTGAAAGAAGGTCAGAGAGGTAGGAGAGCTGGTCATGGGGGCCCTCCAGTCGGTAGAACAAGCTAGAGGTCATTGAGGTAGAGCTCCAGAAGCTGGTGCAACACAGCCTCGACGGGCTATGTGTGTTCCACGCCTTCTTTCACCGTCAAGTCACCTCGCTAGAGGAGAGGAGGCAACCGATGTGGGCCTACTCCAGCCCAACGGATCCCAACCGTGCGTCACCAGAGGAGTTGGTGAAGGACAAAGTCTGGAGTTGGCTCGACCAGGTGCTGCAACTGAGGGACAAAGAGTCCCTTGAAGGAAAGCCTGGACCTCTTCATGCCGCGAAGCTATCTAATCTGGTATGCTCCCCTCTTTTTATTTCGTGTCCTTTTCCCTTTTGCTCTTCTGTATTTTGACTTTGAGTCATCCATTTCATAGGGACTCACGGGTTACAAGTCCCAACCACATCTTCTGAGGGGGCCAGAGGGTGCAGCTTGGTAGGATTCCCTAAAGGAGGCAGCGGTCTCCAAGAAGAAGAAGAGAGCTGAGAAGGCTTGGAGGAGGCACGAGAAGGAGAAGGAGATCGCCCAGCAGGTGCAGGCCGATGAAAACCGGAGCGATGTGGAGGCAGAGCTTGAGTCGAAGGAGCCCACGAAGATGGGTGGCGATGCGAGCACCTCTGAGGATGACGGAGATAGGGGCATCATCGTGACCTCGGTGGAGCATTGTGCGCCTGCTGCCGCGTCCATTAGCGGTGGGCGGGATACGAAGAGGCACGGCAATGTTCTCGTGTCAAGGAAGCACACCGTGAGCTCGAACGCCGCCATCGAGCGAGAGGCGAAGCGAGCGTGGTCGGTGTGCCCTTCGGAGGCATCGTTGGCTTCACCCCCCCTGCTCCGAGCATGGTAGGGCACACCGGCCGGTCGAAGGAGCGTGCTCTTACCCCCATGTCTTTGGGGTCAGTGCGTGTGTGTGACCCACAATGGGGAGATGCCCCATCGGTTGCTCCGGTGGGTGCACCATGAGCCGGCGGTTGTGAACCGGTCGGGTTGGCTCCTCCCTCGGTCGATGCGAGAGGGCATGGGTCGTGACCCATAAGCAGTCCTCGTCTGGCGGGCTCATCGCCAGCGCATTGGGGCTTTAGGGCCCTGCTACTTTTGTCCAGGTATGCATCTTTGTTCCTTTTCAATCTCACAGTTGTGTTCTTTGAGCGCGACTGACCTATACTTTTTTACAGTGGCCAAGGACTGACGGGACTAGGCATCACCCCACCTCCCATGCAGGAGGAGTGGAGGCCTAGCCTATAGTGAGTCGCAATGAGCGGCGGGGAAAGCAGACTGGCGGTAGTGGGACCTTCCCTCCTAGGTGTTGCGCCCTCCCGGCCGGTCATGAGTACGGCAGCGGCAGCGGCGGCGGTGATGGCGGTGATCCTCGTGGCAACGACGGAGGTTGGGTTGGAGGTGACCCTTGTGATCCTCTCCTAATAGCCATGGCGGAAGAGAGGAGGGAGACCAGGCTCCCTGCCTCGCTCGATGGAGGAGCGCACGGCTTGCCCTCCTGGTCAAAGCTAGAGGGGTCAGGAGGAGACGCGGCTAGGCTAGAGGCAGAACATCCGCTAGTGGGCCATGGAGTCAAGATAGTGGAGATCTAAAAGCTCTAGTTTGGTTTTGGTGAATTGATGAAACCCTAAGTGCTAACCTAGTTTATCAAAGTGATTATGAGATAGGTAGCACATTTCAAGTGGTGAAGCAAATGAAGATCATGACATGATGATGGTAATGCCATGGTGATCATCAAGTGCTTGGACTTGAAAAGAAGAAAGAGAAAAACAAAAGGCTCAAGGCAAAGGTATAAATGGTAGGAGCCATTTTGTTTCGATATTCAAGACACTTAGTGAGTGTGATCACATTTAGGTTCAATAGCCGTACTATTAAGAGGGGTGAAACTCGTATTGAAATGCGGTTATCAAAGTGCCACTAGATGCTCTAACTCATTGCATATGCATTTAGGATCTAGTGGAGTGCTAACACCCTTGAAAATGTTTATGAAAATATGCTAACACACATGTGCACAAGGTGATACACTTGGTGGTTGGTATATTTGAGCAAGGGTAAGAAACTTCACCGGTGCACTGTACAGAAAAGACAGAGGTCACTGTAAGTGACCGGACGCTAGTCTCGGTAGGACCGGCACGTCCGGTCAGTGGCAGCAGTGAGCGTGCGGTTTTGGTCTCATGACCGGAAGCTAGCACAGAAAATGACCGGATGCTTAGGGCCTGAGTCTGATCAGTATGACGCATGATGATGTTGAGTGACCGGACGCTAGGTGTGTCCGGTCGAGCATGACTAGACGCGTCCGGTCGTGATTTTTCGCGAATGGAACCTTACTGGAAACGACCGAACATTGGGGTCCTGTGTCTGATCACTTTGAGCAGCGTGTTCAGTCACTACTTAAATGTACTAATGACCATTGAGATCGGATGATCAGCGTTTGAAACCGATGACACATGGCAAGCATTGGGCGACCGGACACTAGGGTCCTACATCTGGTCACATCGACCGGCATGTCCGGTCATCCCGTGTTCAGTGCAGTAAGGAGCCCAATGGCTCTATTCATGGGGGGGCTCTCTAATTAAGCCCCATGACTGGCTCTAGCTCACTCTCTTGGCCATTTGCATTGACATAGCAACCTTATGAGCTTAGCCAAAGCCCTCCCACTCATCTCCATCATTGATTCATCATCTTTGTGAGATTGGGAGAGAATCCAAGTGCATTGCTTGAGTGTTTGCATCTAGAGGCACTTGGTGTTCGTATTTTGCTGTGGGATTTGCTTGTTACTCTTGGTGGTTGCCGCCACCTAGATGGCTTGGAGCAGCGAGGATCATCGAGCAGAGGTTGGTGATTGTCTTTGGCAATGATCGTGGTGATTGTGAGGGGTTCTTGACCTTTCCCCGGTAGAGAGCCAAAAGGTACTCTAGTGAATTGCTCAAGGCTTGTGTGATCCTCATCTTGTGTTGGTTGTGCGGCACCCTATTGAGGGTTTGGCATGTGATGCCAATTAGCATGTGAACCTCCAAGTGAGTGAATCGCCACAACGAGGACTAGCTTGCCAGCAAGCAAGTGAACTTCGATAAAAAATCATTGTGTCATCATTTGATTCCAAGGTGATTGGTCTTCATTGATATTCATTCTTGTGATTGATTGGCTCCTTCCTCGACACGGTGGTACAACCATCTTGCTCACTATTTTTACATTACCGCAAACTAGTTGTCAACCTCTTTAGTGTAGCTAGTTGTGAGAGCTTGTTAGTTTGGTTAGTGTGGCTCTTTAGTTAGCATTTGAGAGCACACTAACTTAGTGTAGTGACTTAGCTATTGTGTGGATAGAAACTATATAAACTAGAATTATGGTAGGTGGCTTGCAATTTTAGTAGGCTAACGCAACACTTGCTTCGCCTCATAATTGTCTAACCGGTTTGCTAAGTGTTGTTGTAAAAATTTTTAATAGGCTATTCACCGCCCCTCTAGACATTAGGATCTTTCAAGTGGTATCAGAGCTGAGATCACCATGATTTGAGGCTTAACAACCTTCAGTGTAAAAATGGCTCAAATCAACAACACCAAGAAGCCACCCTAATTTGATGGCTTAAATTATCCCTATTGGAAAGCTAAGATGACAACTTATATCAAGTCAATTAATAGGAAGGTTTGGAAGGTGGTAGAGACAAAGATTGAGATTGAAGCTGAAGAGGCTCCCACCACCACCGAAAGAAATGCTACTCCAAAATAATGACATTGCTCTTAGTGCCATCCATGATGCTTTGGATGAGAGAACTTTTGAGCAAATCAAGAACATTGAGAGAGCTCATGAGGCATGGAAGAAATTGGAGGAATCATTTGAGGTCACTCAAGCCGTGAAGGGTGCAAAGGCATACATTCTCAAAGAGAAGTTTATAAGCTTCAAGATGAAGGAGGATGAGAGTGTGCCGGAGATGTTCCATAGGCTTCAAGTGCTTGTCAATGATCTTAAAGCACTTAGAGAAGAGGTGAAGGACAAGGACTTCTCCCACAAGTTCTTGAGATGCTTGCCTTCAAGATTTGACACATTGGTCACTATTCTTATAAGGAGTGGTTTGGACACCATGATACCAAACCAAGTATTGGGAGATATAATGACCGATGACACATATAGAGATAATGATGAGAAGGAAGAAAAGAAGGAGAAGAAAGATGAAAAGAAGGATGACAAGAAGAAGAGTGTGGCATTCAAGGCCTCATCATCCAAGGGCAAGGCAAAGCAAGATACATCAAGTGAAGATGATGGTTCATGGGATGATGATGATGAGATGGCTCTATTTGTCAAGAGATTTGGCAAGTTCATGATGAAGAAAGGCTACTGTGCTAGAAGAAAGAAATCTTCATCCAAGAACAAGAAAGAGTCAAGAAGGTGCTTCAATTGTGGAAGCAAAGATCATCTTGTTGCTCAATGCCCATATAATAGCGACAAAGATGATGACAAGAAGAACAAAAAGAAGGACAAGAAGGAAAAGAAAGAGAAGAATGACAAGATGACCTTTAAGAAGAAGAAGGGTGGTTCATATGTGGTCACTTGGGATAGTGATGCTTCCTCAAGTGATGATGATGATAGTGATGATGACAAGACCACCAAGAAGAAGGCACTTGCTAGCATTGCTATCAATGAGAAGCCTTCTCTGTTCGACACTCCATCATGCTTCATAGCTAAGGCCACTAAGGTATAAATTTGTGATGATGGAGTGATGAGGAACATGAAAATGAAAATAAAAAAGATAGTGATAGTGATGATGATGAACCTACTAAGGATAAACTATTTGACATGCTAGAAGATGCTAAAGAATACTTTGATATTAAGATAAGGGAATGCAAAAGCTTGCATAAGGAACTAAAAGACCTTAAGCAAGCCTTTGATGAGCTCAATGCAACTCATGAGAGGCTAGAGGAAGCCCATGAGAAGCTTAGCAAAGCTCACAAAAAGCTTGAAAAGGCTCATTCCTCTTTGCTTGATGAGCAAAATAAAAAGAAGCATGTAGAGACTTGCAATGTAGGCTTAACTTGTGATATAATTGATGAATCATTATCTATGCCTATCATTGTTGCTCCCACAAACCCTTCTTGTAGTACTTCTACTTCCACCTCATCTAGTAGTGATGGTTTCACTTGTGATACCTCACTAATGGTTGAGAATGAGAACCTCAAGAAGGAGGTCAATAAGCTCACTCACACCTTAGCTAAGGCCTATGGTGGTGAGGACTGCTTGCTTATGTGCTTGGGTAGCCAAAGAGCTTCTCTCTATAAAGAGGGATTGGGCTATACCCCCAAGAAAGGCAAGGCAGCCTTTGCTCCTCACAAGACTAGTTTTATGAAGAACAATGGTCGGTTTTGCACTAGTTGCAAGCAAGTTGATCATAAAGAGCATGAATGCAAGAATAAGAGCAAAAATGCTAATGTATCCTCAATTAAGCTTGATTCTTTCTATATGCTTACCAAGGGTGCAAATTGTGTAAAGGCTAAGTTCATTGGTAAACCATGGATGGGCTCAAAGAAGAAAGTCATTTGGGTACCAAAGAGCTTAGTGACTAACCTTTAAGGACCCAAGCAAGTTTAGGCACCTAAAAAGAATTGATCATCTTTTGTAGGTCAATTACAAAGCTGAAGGAAGGCATTGGGTTCTTGATAGTGGGTGCACTCAACATATGACCGGTGATGCAAGAATATTCAACTCAATCAATACCAATGGCAATGATGGTTATGATAGTATCACATTCGGTGACAATAGCAAAGGCAAGGTCAAGGGGCTTGGTAACATTGCAATATCCAATGACATGAGCATTTCCAATGTGTTGCTAGTAGAGAGCTTGAACTTTAACTTGCTATCCATGTCTCAATTGTGTGATCTTGGATTCAAATGCATATTTAGGGTAGATGATGTAGAGATCATAAGTGTAGATGGCTCTAACTTGATCTTCAAAGGCTTTAGATATGAGAATCTATACTTGGTTGATTTCAATGCTAGTGAAGCTAGATTATCTACATGTTTATTCACTAAGTCTAGCATGGGTTGGTTATGGCATAGAAGGCTTGGTCATGTTGGAATGAAACAATTGAATAGATTGGTTAAGCATGACTTGATTAGAGGCTTGAAAGATGTTGTGTTTGAAAAGGATAAGCTTTGTAGCTCTTGTCAAGCCAGAAAACAAGTTGGAAACACCCATCCCAAGAAAAGCATGATGAACACTAGTAAAGCATTTGAGTTATTGCACATGGATTTGTTTGGGCCAACTCAATACACTAGCATTGGTGGTAACAAATATGGCTTTGTGATTGTGGATGATTATACTAGATACACATAGGTATTCTTTCTAGTGGACAAAAGTGATGTGTTTGCAACATTCAAATCATTTGTCAAGGGCATTCACAATGAGTTTGAAACAACCATCAAAAGAGTTAGAAGTGACAATGGTAGTGAGTTCAAGAACACTAGAATTGATGAGTTATGTGATAAATTTGGAATTAGACATCAATTCTTGGCCAAGTACACTCCACAATCAAATGGCCTTGTTGAGAGGAAAAATAGAACACTCATTGATATGGCAAGGTCTATGCTTAGTGAGTACATCAATCTTTTTGGGCCAAAGCTATCAACATGGCTTGCTATTGTAGCAATCGTCTCTATTGTCACCCATTAAAAAAGAAGACACCATATGAGCTCTTGAATGGTAGAAAGCCTAGCATTACATATTTTTGGGTCTTTGGTGGCAAATGCTATATCTTGAAGAAAGGCACTAGATTGGGCAAGTTTGACAAGAAATATGATGAAGGATTCCTACTTGGTTATTCTACTACAAGCAAAGCATATAGAGTTTGGAATTTGGATAGTGGTACTCTTAAGAAAGTTCATGATGTTGAATTTGATGAAACCAAGGGTTCACAAGAAGAGAATGAGAATTTGGAAGATGTTGGCGGCATTCAACTTTCAAATGCCATGAAGAACATGTATGTTGGTGAATTGAGGCCTAGGCAAGTGAATGATGATGAAGATGATCAAGTGCAAGTGCTCTCTAACTCAAATGTGCAAGATGATACAAATCAAGCTAGTACAAGTGGATCTCATGACAATGAACAAGATCAAGTGGCTAGTACATCATCTCAACCCAATGATCAAGCAAGTGCAAGCAATCAAGTTCATCCTCCAACCAACCAATATTGCAAGGGATCATCCATTGGACACTATCATTGGTGATATTTCAAGAGGTGTGCAAACTAGATCAAGATTGGCTTCATTTTGTGAACATTTCTCATTTGTGTCATTCATTGAACCAAAGAAGATAGAAGAAGCATTGAAGGATGTTGATTGGGTAAATGTTATGCATGAAGAATTGAATAACTTCATAAGAAATCAAGTATGGAAATTAGTAGAGACCAAAGGGACACAATGTGATTGGAACCAAATGGGTCTTTAGAAACAAGCAAGATCAAGATGGGATAGTAGTAAGGAATAAAGCAAGATTGGTAGCATAAGGATATACATAAGTTGAAGGTCTTGACTTTGGAGAAACATATGCCCCAGTTGCTAGATTGGAAGCAATTAGAATCTTGCTAGCCTATGCTTGTGCCCACAACATCAAGCTCTATCAAATGCATGTTAAGAGTGCATTTCTCAATAGTTACATCAATGAAGAAGTATATGTTGAGCAACCTCCCAGTTTTGAAGATAACAAGAAGCCCGACCATGTGTACAAGTTGAAGAAGGCATTGTATGGCTTGAAGCAAGCACCTAGAGCATGGTATGAGAGATTGAGGGACTTCCTACTCTCTAAAAGGTTCATAATGGGCAAGGTTGACCCCACTCTTTTCATCAAGAAGATTGGAAAAGACTTGTTTATGTTGCAAATCTATGTTGATGACATCATATTTGGATCAACCAATCAAGAATTTTGTGAAGAATTTAGAAAGACGATGGCTAATGAGTTTGAGATGTCCATGATTGGAGAGTTAAGTTACTTCCTTGGTCTTCAAATCAAGTAATTGAAGAATGGTACTTTTGTGAGTCAAGGCAAGTATATCAAGGACATGATCAAGAAGTTTGGCATGAATGATAGCAAAGCCATTAGTACACCAATGGGAACAAATGGCAACTTGGATAGTGATGCAAGTGGCAACTTGGATCAAAATTTGTATCGGTCTATGATTGGAAGCCTACTCTATGTGACCGTATCAAGGCTGGATGTCATGTTTAGTGTATGCATATGTGCAAGATTTCAAGCCTCACCAAGAAAAAGTTATTTGAAGGCTACAAAGAGAATATTGAGGTATTTGAAGCATACACAAAATGTTGGTTTATGGTATCCTAAAGGAGCAATGTTTGAGTTAGTTGGTTACTCTGACTCAGATTATACGGGATGCAAGGTTGAAAGGAAGAGCACCTCGGGCACATGTCAATTGTTGGGAAGATCACTTATTTCATGGTCATCAAAGAAGCAAAATAGTGTTGCATTATCAACCGCCGAAGCCGAATATATATCCGTAGGTAGTTGTTATGCATAAGTACTTTGGATGAAGGCCACTTTGAGTGACTTTGAAATCAAGTTCAAGAAAGTGCCATTGCTATGTGACAATGAGAGTGCAATCAAGTTGACCAACAATTCAGTTGAACATGCAAGAAAAAACCACATTGATGTCTGCCACCATTTCATAAGAGATCACCAACAAAAAGGAAACATTTGCATTGAAAGTGTAGGCACTGAAGATCAACTTGCCAATATATTCACCAAGCCATTGAATGAGAAAAGGTTTTGCAAGCTAAGGAATGAGTTGAACATATTAGATTTCTCCAATATGTGTTGATGCACCCCCCACTAATATGACATGCCTCTCCTTTGAGCAATTCAAGGTAAAAGTTGATTGGCATGGCATACATCCTTGCTAAGGACATGTTTAGTGCATCTAGTCATCTTTCACATTTAATAGGCCCATTCATGAAAATCAAATGAATTTGATGATTATATGGTACCACTATTGCTTCTATGCTTATTTTGATCTAGTGATAGCATATGACAAGTTTGTGGGCTTGTAAACCTAGTGCTTAATCTAGAAAATGAGCTCTAAGTGTTTAACTCAACATGGTACAAAATAACCCTTATTTGGAGGTGTGAAGAAGCTTGTCCTTGGATCAAACCGAGTTAAATGTCTTTGGCAAGTATTCTAGATTGGACCAAATTTGGGAAAATGATCCTCACCCCATTGATTGACATTGATAATCTCAACCTATCTACATTTTAAACCTTTGTGGTCATTGATGACAAAGGGGGAGAAAAAAACAAAGATATTAGTGATATTAGTACTATGGGGAGAAAAACAAATATATTAGTGTACTAAGATAGTGAAAAGACAACAAGGGGGAGAATTTGACATAGGGGGAGAGATATGACAAAGAAAAGGGATCAATTAAAATTTTGAGCACACAAGTAGGGGGACCAAGCTTATGAACTTGTATGGTGCATGTGAATGTGCATTTCATATGTTTGCTTGCATGGCACAAGTTTTAAATTTCAATATCCATGCTTGTGTGGTGTATGCTAGTTGTAGGTTTGAATGATGAAATGAAAAACTAGCCTGCATAGGTTATCTAGTGATTTCATTTTCAAGTGGTATAGAGCTAACCATGATGCTAAGGATGGTATATTTGTGCACTCCGATTGGTATCACGCTTCAAAGATCCATCTTTTATACCTTAGCATCATTTGGTAGACATTGTCTCATATATTTCCTATCTAAGCATATGTGAAAGCTACAATCCAAACTCTCAGCACATATGTAGGGGGAGCAATTGCTACCATTTGGGGTTCATGAAACTTGTCCATATCCTTTTACACATAGTAAATATGCTTGGGCAAGCAACATGGATTCAATTGAATTTCAATTCATATCTTTGTAAAAGGGTTGTCATCAATTACGAAAAAGGGGGAGATTAAAAGCTCTAGTTTGGTTTTGGTGAATTGATGAAACCCTAAGTGCTAACCTAGTTTATCAAAGTGATTATGAGATAGGTAGCACATTCCAAGTGGTGAAGCAAATGAAGATCATGACATGATGATGGTGATTCCACGGTGATGATCAAGTGCTTGGACTTGAAAAGAAGAAAGAGAAAAACAAAAGGCTCAAGGCAAAGGTATAAATGGTAGGAGCCATTTTGTTTCGGTGATCAAGACACTTAGTGAGTGTGATCACATTTAGGTTCGATAGTTGTACTATTAAGAGGGGTGAAACTCATATCAAAATGCGGTTATCAAAGTGCCACTAGATGCTCTAACTCATTGCATATGCATTTAGGATCTAGTGGAGTGCTAACACCCTTGAAAATGTTTGTGAAAATATGCTAACACACATGTGCACAAGGTGATACACTTGGTGGTTGGCACATTTGAGCAAGGGTAAGAAACTTCACCAGTGCACTATACAGAAAAGATAGGTCACTGTAAGTGACCGGACGCTGGTCTCGGTAGGACCGGCGCGTCCGATCAGTGGCAGCAGTGAGCGTGCGGTTTCGGTCTCATGACCGAACGCTGGCATAGAAAATGACCAGACACTCAGGGCCTGAGTCCGGTCAGTATGACGCATGATGATGTTGAGTGACCAGACGCTGGGGGTGTCCAATTGAGCATGACTAGACGTGTTCGATCGTGATTTTTTGCGAATGGAACCTTACTGGAAACGACCGGACGCTGGGGTCCTATGTCCGGTCACTACTTAAATGTACTGATGACCGTTGAGATCGGGCGATCAGCATTTGAAACCAATGACATGTGGCAAGCATCAGGCGATCGGACGCTGGGGTCCTGCATCCGGTCACATCGACCGGCGTGTTCGATCGTCCCATGTTCAGTGCAGTAAGGAGCCCAACGGCTCTATTCATGGGGGCTCTCTATTTAAACCCCATGATCGGCTCTAGCTCACTCTCTTAGCCATTTTCATTGACATAGCAACCTTGTGACCTTAGCCAAATCCCTCCCACTCATCTCCATCATTGATTCATCATCTTTGTGAGATTGGGAGAGAATCCAAGTGCATTGCTTGAGTGTTTGCATCTAGAGGCACTTGGTGTTTGTGTTTTGCTGTGGGATTCACTTGTTACTCTTGGTAGTTGCCGCCACCTAGACGGCTTGGAGTAGCGAGGATCGTCGAGCGGAGGTTGGCGATTGTCTCCGGCTCCGATCGTGGTGATTGTGAGGGGTTCTTGATGTTTCCTGGGAGGAGAGCCAAAAGGTACTCTAGTAAATTGCTCGTGGCTTGTGTGATCCTCATCTTGTGTTGGTTGTGTGGCACCCTATTGAGGGTTTGGCATGTGATGCCAATTAGCGCGTGAACCTCCAAGTGAGTGAATCGACACAACGAGGACTAGCTTGCCAGCAAGCAAGTGAACCTCGGTAAAAAATCATTGTATCATCATTTGATTCCGAGGTGATTGGTCTTCATTGGTATTCATTCTTGTGATTGATTGGCTCCTTCCTCGACACAGCGGTATAACCAAGGTGGAAATCGGTCAGAGCGCAGAGGCGCTAGCCAAGTCCCTTGAAGAGTGATGTGCTCTTGAGGGGGAGCTCGACTAGATCCGCAATGTTGCCTAGGTGGTTGTTTTCGAGGTGTTCGGGTCGGTGCCGAGCACCAGCATGCCCGCCATCTAGCTAGCGGAGGTCCCGAACGAGGTTTAGGTGCCCATCTCCGATGAGATGTTCTACGAGACATCGGGGGTGCTGACCTCAGTGGCGATGCACCACCCAGACCTAGACTTCGCTGCCATCTGCAGAGGGTATGCCGATGACTAGAGCATGGATGCCATCCATGCGCTCGGGGAGAGCTTGGTGCCATACGCACAGATGGTTGCTGAGCAAGTCTCCACAAGCATGGGTGATGGAGGCTCGCCATGCGAGCATGGCTAAAGGCGTGCGCTAGGAAGATGTCATCCAGCCTACGGATGGAGTGGAGACCAGGTCAGAAACGAGCATCGTCCCGCCTCCGACCGAGCCGAACATCATCCCGTCGGCAAGCGAGCAACCCTTATCCTTGTCGACCATGCCGTCAGCCGATGCCGTCGGGCGGCCACAATAGAATTTAGAGCAGAAATAGTTAGTAAATGTGAAGGATAAGTTCATGGGGGAGCCCCTGTATGAACAATTTTTTGTATTCATGAATACTTCAGTTTTGTTTTGTGATGGAATCGCTTATAAGGGGAAGCATGTCCCATCCGTTCTTTGTTTTTACCCTAGCATAGCTTTGTTTTTTATCCTTTCTTTTTTGCACCTGCCCGTTTGACCCATAGGTTGCAACCTTAAGAACCCGGGCATGGCCCACGAGGCTTAGTTGCTCGTAACCATAGGTCGTGGCGGGGTGTGATCGGTCGGGAGTTTAAAACATAAGTTATGTAGGGTAATTAAAGGAACAGACTACCCTTTCATTTGGGTGAAAAGTATTACTATATGATAGTAAAAGAGAGAGGTGGTATCATACCCTCATGGAGCCCCCGAGCAACCTTGGCCTAGAGTGCTTGGGCTAGGGTGCTTGTAGGAGCAAACGTGGAATGAAAGAAAGCGGTAAGACCGAGTTTTAGGGGAAGAAACGACGTAACTATTCGATGTTCCATGTGTTGGTGAGAACGTTGCCGTTGTCATCCTTCAGTCAGTAGGTGCCTGGTCGGATCACCTTGGTCACCATATAGGGTCCTTCCCATGGTGGAGAGAGTTTATGTTTCTCCTTAGTTGTTTGGGTTCTCTAGAGCACGAGATCACCGACCTTGAGGATCCTACCTCTAATTTTTCTTTCATGGTACCTATGGAGAGTTTGTTGGTAGTGAGTAGAGCATATCACAGTCATCTCATGCCTTGAGCAGGTCGACCGTGTCCTGCTGAGCCTCCGTGGCTTGGTCTCGATCGAAGGCCTTCACTCTTAGGGCACCGTTGTCGAGGTCGGAGGGCAACACTGCTTCAGCTCTGTAGGCTAGGAAGATAGGTGTGAACCCTATGGATCGGTTCGAGGTCATTCTCAGGCTCTAGAGGATCGCTAGAACCTCTAGAACCCATCGCCTAGCATACTTATTGAGTCGATCAAAGATGTGTGGCTTGAGTCCTTGGAGGACCATGCCATTGGCCCGCTTGACCTGACCGTTAGTACGTGGATGTTCGACCGAGGCCCAGTCGATCCTGATGTTGTATCTATCATAGAAGTCTAGGAACTTCTTCCTAGTGAAGTTAGTTCCGTGGTCAGTGATGATATAGTTAGGAACACCGAAACGGTAGATGATGTCAAGGAAGAACTAACCGCCTCTTCCGAGCGAATGTTGGTGATGGGCTTTGCCTCTATCCACTTGGTGAATTTGTCCACCGCTACGAGTAGGTGAGTGAAGCCACCTAGGCCCTTTTTTAGGGGTCCGACCATGTTGAGGACCCAGACCACAAATAGCTAGGTGATGGGGATGGTTTGAAGCTCCTGTGTTGGCAAATGAGTTTGCCGAGCGTAGAACTGGCATCCCTCACACCTGCGAATGACCTCTTCTGCCTCTCGCAGCGTAGTGGGCCAGTAAAAACCTTGGCAAAAGGCTTTTCCAACTAGCGACCTTAGGGCCTCGTGATGTTCATAGATTCTGGCATGGACCTCAAGGAGGAGCCATTTCCCTTGGTCGGTAGGGACACACTTCATGAGTACTCCCAATAGACTTCACTTGTAAAGTTCGTTACCGAATGCGACGAACATCTTAGCGCGTCGAGCGATTCATCGCGCTTTAGTCCTTTTTGGTGGGAGAATCTCCTCGAGGAGGTAGGTGAGTAGTGGTGCTCTCTAATCGATTTGATTGAGTGCTACCATGGCAATGTCAATGGGCGACGTCATCAAGGAGGCACCGAGGTCAGAGCCCCCGAGCACCAGGTTGGCATCAGGGTGTGTTTGGATCGGACCTTCTAGGATGCAGGCGGACAACTCATGAAGGTCGTTGATGAAGACCCCATCTAGAGACGGAACCCACCTGGCAGCCAATTTTGAGAGAAAATCAGTGGCATCATTATCCTTTCGAGGGACATGATGTAGTTTGATCCCCTGGAATTTGTCTTCGAGCTTGCGCACCTCTTAGCAGTATGCTACCATGAGGATTCCTTCATGACTTGGTCGACGACCAACTCTGAGTCGCCATGGACGTACAACCGCTTAGCGCCGAGCTTGATGGCGATGTGCAGTCCATTGATGAGGGCCTCATATTCTGTGGTGTTGTTTGAGGCCAAAAATGAGGTGGATCGCATAGCGGAGCCTGCTCTCGTCCAGGGAGATCAGAATCACTCTAGCCCCTAAGTCGGGTGCCATTATGGACCCATCAAAGTACATCGTCTAGTACTCATGGGTGACGTCTAGGGTCAGGAGCTGGACCTCCATCCATTCAGCGACAAAGTCCGTGAGAGCCTAAGGCTTAATAGCGGTGCGGGGGATATACCTGATGTCATGGCCCATTAGTTCGAGTGACCACTTGGATATCCGTCCCATGGCATCACAATTGTGGACGATGTCTCCCAGCGGGAATGAAGTGATGACCATGACTTCGTGCTCAGTGAAGTAGTGTAGGAGCTTTCAGGTCACCATCAGCATGGCATATATAAATTTCTGCACCTGGGGGTACCGAACCTTGGCGTTGGTGAGCACCTCACCGACAAAGTATATGGGTCGCTGAACCTTTAGGTGGTGTCTCGGCTCCTCCCTTTTGATGACTAGGGCAGCGCTCACCACGTTGTTGCCTGCCGTGACATAGAGGAGGAGGGGTTCTCCCCATTGGGAGCAACGAGGATTGGGGCCGATGTCAGTGACGCTTTGAGGTTCTCCAAAGCCTGTTGTGCTTCCTCAGTCTAGACGAACGTGTTCATCTTTTTGAGAAGCTTGTAGAGAGGCATCCCCCACTTGCCTAGCCGAGAGATGAACCAGCTTAGGGCGGCCAAACAACCGGTGAGCCTTTGTACGCCCTTGATGTTGCGTATAGGGCCCATGTTGGAGATGGCCATGATTTTTTTGGGATTGGCCTCGATGCTGGGTTCGAACATGATGTATCTAAGGAGCTTCCCCTTTGGAACCTTGAAAACATATTTTTTGGGATTCAATTTGATGTTGAACCTTTGAAGGTTCGCGAACGTTGCAGCCAAGTTCACGATCAGGTCGCGAGCTTGAGCCATTTTGACCACTATGTCATCAACAAAGACGACGATTGTTGGTTTTGGCCGCTCGACTTGGTCAGGCTAGTCAAGTGGGTCAATTTGATCCGTGAAGCATTGTTGCATGCACCGTTGATAGGTGGCGCCAGTGTTCTTTAGACCAAAAGGCCTGGTTACATAACAGTATGAACCATACGGGGTGATGAATGAGGTTGCGAGCTGGTCAGACTCTTTCATTGTGATCTTGTGATAGCCTGAGTAGGCATCTAGAAAGGAGATGATTTTGCATCTTGAGGTAGAATCAATTATCTGGTCTATTCATGGCAAAGGAAAATGGTCCTTTGGACACACTTTGTTGAGGCCAGTACAATCAATGCACATTCTCTATTTCCCGGTCTTCTTTTTAACAAGAACAGGATTGGCTAGCTAGTCGGAGTGGTATACCTCATTGATGAATTCGGCTGCCAAGAGTTTGGTGACCTCCTCGCCTATGGCCCTGCGCCTCTCATTATCAAAGTGACACAGGCATTGCTTGGTGGGCTTTGAGCCTGGGATGAGGCATAATGCATGCTCGGTGACCTCCCGTGGTATGCCTAGCATGTCAGAAGGTTTCCATGCGAAGACATCGCGATTGGTGCATAGAAAGTCAGCGAGCTCACATTCCTATTTGGCCAGGAGCTGGGTCCCAATCCACACCATCTTGGTTGGGTCGGTGGGGTCGATCCCCACTACCTTAGTTTCCTCGAGTGGGCGGAAGGTAGTTGAGAAAGTTGGCTTGTTGTAGTCTGGGACTGCTGGGGTCGATGATTCTCCAAGCTGAGGGAGCTCGGCTGAGTTGATAACGATAGTGGTGAGCTCGTAATGCTCGTGGTTGCACATGTAGGCGTGCGAAAAGGTGCTACCCATAGTGATGATGCCATTCGGTCCCGGCATCTTTAGCTTGAGGTAGGTGTAGTTGGGGATCGCCATTAACTTGGCATAGCATGGCTGCCCCAAGATGACGTGGTAGGACCCTAGGAAGTCCACCACCTCGAAGGTGAGGACCTCTGAGCAGAAGTTGGCTCGGTCGCCAAACATGACGGGTAGGTCGATCTACCTGAGCGGGTATGCCTATGTCCCTGGGATCATGCCGTGGAAGGGAGAGCTCACTGGGCGGAGCTCTGACCAGGGGATGTGCATGGCGTCGAATGTGTCGATGTAGAGGATGCTGAGGCCGCTGCCTCTATCCATCAGCACCTTGGTGAGGCGCTTCTTATGGACAATGGGGTCGATGATGAGCGGGTAGCGACCTGGTCTGGTGATGTGGGAAGGATGGTCCCTTTGATCAAAAGTGATCGGAGATTCTGACTAGCTAAGGAAGGAGGGGACGACCATTTTAGTGACGCATGCCTCTCTATAGCGCACTTTGTGCTGGCTCTTGGAGTATATGGCATCAGATCCCCCAAAGATTATGAGGCATTCCTTAGGATCAGGAAAGCCATCCCTGTCCTTGCCCGCCACGCCTCTTTTCTTGGTCGCTGCCTCCTTGCCCTTTCCCTCTTTTGATCTACCGGCCTGTCGCAGAAAGCGCCTGAGGAGTTCATAGTCCTTGTAGAGGTGCTTGATGGGGTAGGCGTGGTTGGTGCATGGAGTCTCTAGGAGCTTGTCAAAGTGGTCGGGCTAGCCCTACTGGGGCTGCTTGCCCGCGCGGTTAGCCACAACGACCAAAGCAAAATTGGCCGGTTGGCGCCGATCCTTCTTGTTCTTTTTGCCCCTTTGTGTGGAGGGGCCCTCATCTTGGTCCTCGTGCTTGGCCTTGCCCTTATCCTGGCCTCCACTAAATACCGCTCTGACTACCTCCTCGCTAGAGGCGTGGTTCGTGGCGACATCGAGCAGGTCATGGGTGGTACGGGGCTTCAGGCAGCCGAGCTTGTGGATCAAGGACTCACAGGTTGTCCCAGAGAGGAACGCGATGATGACGTCCGTGTCAATGACATCAGAAAGGGAGTTGCGTCATTTTGAGAACCTATGGATGTAATCTTGTAAGGACTCTTTGGGCTCCTACTGGCAGCTCTTGAGGTACTAGGAATTCCTAGGGCGGACATACGTCCCCTTGAAATTCCCGATGAAGATCCTCTTGAGATTCACCTAGTCATGGATGTTGTTAGGTGGGAGGAACTCGAGCCAGCGGGCATCTCCACCATAGGCATTGCCTAAGGCACGAGTGAGCTCATTCACCTCCTTCTTGAGGGTCTCATTTTCTACCATTAGTGAGGCATCACAAGTGAAACCATTACTCAAAGGTGAAGTAGAAGTGATAGTGCTACAAGAAGGGTTAGTGGGAGCAACAACAATGGGCTTATAAAAAGATTCATCAATAATATCACATGTTAGTCCCACATCACATATAACAATCACTTGCTCCTTCTTGGCTTCCTCCTTCTTGGCTTGCTCGATGAGAGATGAATGAGCCTTTTGAAGCTTAGAGTGAGCTTTGCCAAGCTTCTAATGGGCTTCTATTAGCCTCTCATGAGTGGCATTGAGCTCATCAAAGGATTGCTAAAAAATTTTGACTTTCTTGCGCAATTCTTTGCACTCCTTTCTCTTCATCTCAAAGCAAGTGTGCACTTGCTCACACATGTTCAAGAGCTCCTTGGAGTATTCCTCCTCATCATCATCATCACTCCTACAAGCATCACTTTCACATTCATCATCATCACTCACATCATATTTTACCTTAGTAGGCTTTGCCATGTGGCATGTCGATGGAGTGTCAAAGATGGATGGCTTGTCATTGATGGCAATGCTTGCTAGTGCTTTCTTGATGGATTTCTTGTCATCATCACTAGAGCCATCACTATCTTAAGAGCCATCACTATCCCAAGTGACCACATAGCCTCCACCCTTCTTCTTCTTTTGGAAGGTCATCTTCTTCTCCTTCTTCTCCTTCTCCTTCTTTTCCTTCTTGTCCTTATTGTGCTTCTTCTTCTCATCCTCATCATTATCACTATTGTAGGGTTAATCCGCTACAACATGATAGGGGCTCTTGCAATTGTAGCATCTTCTCACATATTCTTTGCTCTTGGTGAGATCTCTTCTTTTTCTTGCACCATAGCCCTTTTTCTTGAATTTTCCCATCTTGTGCACAAAGAGAGCCATAGCTTCATCATCAATGTCACTAAGATCTTCATCATCACTTGATTCTTTCTTGGACTTGCCCTTGTTCTTGGATGATGAGCTAGCCTTGAATGCCACACTCTTCTTCTTCTTGTGTTCTTCCTTCACAAGCTCTTCACCATCACTATTGTATTGGTCCTCGGTCATCACATCACCAAGCACCTCATTTGGAGTGACATCCTTCAATCCACCTCTAAAGTTGATAGTTCTCAATGTCTTGAATCTCTTTGGCAAACATATCAAGAACTTGTGAAATAAGTCCTCATCCTTCACCTTCTCACCCAAACTCTTGAGATCATTGATGATGACTTGTAGCCTATAGAACATCTCCAGAATAGACTCATCATCCTTCATCTTGAAGTTTGATAGCTTGTTCTTGAGCATGTAGAGCTTGGCACTTTTTACCGTTGAAGTGCCCTCATTGTTTCTTCTAGTCTCACCCAAACTTCACTTGCCTTCTCAAGATCTTTTATTTGCTCAAACACTTTTGAATCAAAGTCATTGTATATTGTGTTGAGTGCCATGGTATTGCATTGTTTGTTGATCTTGTCATTGTTGGTGAGATTGGTAGGGTCAAGAATCACAAACTCATTCTCTAACACATTCCACACATTGTCATTGATTGAACCAAGGTACATCTTCATCTTTCTTTTCCAATAATCAAAAGATGTGCCATCAAAGAATGGTGGTTTGCCCCTAACATGGTTGAATACTATTTGAGCCATATTTTGCACCGAAGGTTGTTAAGCCTTGAATCAAACGGTGACCACGGCTCTGATATCACTTGTAAGGTCCTGATATGGCTAGAGGGGGGTGAATAGCCTATTTAAAAATATATAAGATCACTAGAGCAATTTGATTAGTATGATAAATAGCTAAATGCAAACTTGCTCTAGCTATACAAGGGTTGCAAGCCACCTATCCAACAATTCTAGTTGCTATGATCACTAAGCACACAATTTGCTAAGTCACTACTCACTAAGAGCTCTCACACTTGCTACACTAAGGAGCTCCACTAGATGAACTTAAACTACAAAGCAAGCTCTCAACTCTAGCTACACTAAAGAGCTTGCAACAACTAGTTTGTGGGAATATAAATGAGTGAGTAGGGTGATTATACCGCCGTGTAGAGGAGTCAACCAATCACAAGATAAATACCAATTCAATCACTGGGAGAATACCAAAGGGCAAGAGACAACCAATTTTTCTCCCGAGGTTCACGTGCTTGTCAACACGCTAGGACCCATTGTGTCGACCAACACTTGGTGGTTCGGCGGCTAAGAGGTGTTGCACGAACCTCATCCACACAATTGGACACCGCAAGAACCTACCCACAAGCGAGGTAACTCAATGACATGAGCAATCCACTAGAGTTACCTTTCGGTGCTCCATCGGGAAAGGCACAAGATCCCTCACAATCACCAGGAGATGGCCACGAACAATCACCAACTCCTACCAATCCTCCTCCGCTGCTCCAAGCCATCTAGCTGGTGGCAACCACCAAGAGAAATAAGAAATCCATAGCCACAACGATCCCCAAGTGCCACTAGATGCAATCACTCAAGCAAACGCACTTGGAATCACTCCCAATCTCACTATGATGATGAATCAATGATGGAGATGAGTGGGAGGTGTTTGCTTAGGCTCTCAAGTATGTCAAGTATGTCAAAGTGCCAAGAGAGTTGCCATGTAGCTGGCCAAACACTATTTATAGAGCCCCCAAAGAAATAGAGCCGTTGACTCACTGTTCGGGCTCAGCTCAGGGCGACCCGACGCGCCCATGCCAGCGTCTGGTCACGTGGATCACACCATGTGTCCATGATTCAAATCCCAGCCATCGGATCTCAATGGTCAAAACTCTTATCACTTGCGCTATTAATGATTGACCAGACGCGCTCCTCCACTGCGCAAAACCGAGTCCGGTCAGATCCTGTAAGGTTCTAGAGCGCAAAATTAGCGACCGGACGCGTCCAGTCAGAGGTGACCTGATGCACCTAGCGTTCGGTCAGTGTCTCGCCCTTCACCGCACGCTTGCGATGCTTACGTCATCGTATGTCAGCCACGACCTTATGCATGCCTTGCGCATCCGGTCGCGCGCTGGCGCCTGAGTCCGCTCGATCAAAAAAGTGACCGAACATGCTGGTGGCAGCGTCCGGTCCTTCACCTCACTCTCAGCCATGCCACTGCGCCTCGGCATAAATGACCGAATGCGCCCGGGGTGAGTCCGGTCACCCCATGGCCAGCGTTCAGTCATTGACTGTCTTCTCCTTTTCTTTTCTAAGTCCACAACCGCTTCACCCTTGCTTCCAACTTGCTAACCACAAAGTGTAGAACTTGTATGCACGTGTGTTAGTATTTTCAAAGCATTTTACAAGGGTCAAGGTTAGCACACTAGGTTCCTAAGTGCATATGCAAGAATCTTGTCACCTAGTGGCACTCGATAAACCATTTAGCCAAAGATTTCTCCTCTTTATAGTACGGCTATCGATCCTAAGTCACTCACACCCTCTATGGTGTCCTGAGTGCAAAACAAAAACCTATCATATACCTTTGCCTTGATCTTCTTGGTTTTTGTTTTTGTTTTTCTTCTTTTCCAAGTTAGAGCTTGATCACCATCAACACATGTCCACCTTCATCACCATGGACCTCATCTTGCTCTACCACTTGGATTGGACCACCTTTTCTAATTCACACACTTAGATCAAAGGTTAGTCCTAGGTTTCATCAATTATCCAAAACCAAACTTGGGCTTTCAGCCACGTCGAGCAAGGTGGAGGTGGCTCACGGCTGGGAGGTGGGAGAGGGAGCGGGAGGGGAGGTGGAGGCAGAGGCAGAGGTGGAGGCAGGGTGGCACCCGCCAGGGGCTAGGGTTGGGAAGGGGTCGCCCCACGGGGAGCTCTCCAAGTAGCTCTAACTTCCCCGCTCAGCATCCTCCATCTTGATCTAGGAACAACCCTAGAATGGAGGTCCTAGCATCCTCGTCCCTTGAGGACAAGGCAACCCAACCTGTTGGCAACAACACTGCTAGCGAACCACGCTCTTCAGCCGACTTGCTTAGAGCCTTAATGGAGCAGTGGATCGAGATTTTGGAGGAGTCCCCATTTGATTCTATACTGCTGGTATCCAAGGTCATGTATCTAGGTACCATCCTGGTGGATTGTGGATCCACCTCCCTAATAAATTTGTAATTTCATTTTTTTGCCTGTTCATGTTATCTTGTGTGTCTGGTACTAGATTAAACCATCTAGAGGAGAGATATTTCATTGATTTGCTGTAAAATTAATAATTGGTTGAAGAGATATGATGCTGGTTGGTGCGTCCCCCCTCATGCTTGTCATTTTTGGTCATAGTGTTTCGATTGTATTTTCATACTATGGATCTGGATCTAATTATCTTTGTCTATCAAAACATCTTCGGAGAATATGGGTTGTCATTTTCGATCATATTTATGAGGATTGTATTTTTTCGCCTGTATTTTCTTACTATGGATCTCGATCTAATTGTTTTATCTATCAAAAGATCTTATTGAGAGAATATTGGGTTGGGAAAGGTTGCTACCCGACGTTCATGGTCCTGTTGAGTGGCACGATTACAAGAGCAACCTTGTGTAGTGTCAGGTATCGATATTAGGGATACCTGGAGGAAGGAAGTTAATGGACACGAACGTTAATTCGCCTAGATCGTCCAAGACATATTTAAGGTCTCACCCGACCCCAAGGGCGCGGGCTCCATCTCGCTAGACCCCTTGGGCATGGGCTCCGTCTCGCCCGACCCCGAGGGCGCGGGCTTCGTCTCGCCAGAACCCGAGGGTGCGGTTTCCATCTTGGCTAACGGGGATCCATATCGCCTCTAACCACTATGGGTCTAAGAGTACGGCCCCAGGGTCAAACTTCTAACACTGGGACAGAAGCGGGCACGTCTCGACATGGCCCGTGGCCACAACGGACCATACTTGGGGCTCACGTCACCAATAGTGTCGGGCATGCCGGCGCTGTGCTACCTAATCCCCCTACGGCTTCTGACACCACGCCGCTCACCGAAATAGAGTGGAGCGCCATGACTGGCTGACGACGCCTACGTATAGCACCAGTGACAAATAGGGCTGCGATGTGGAGCCATCCCCGTCATCATCTACATGACCGGTGGGACCCGCATAAAGGAGATGAAGGACGCCACGACCCTAGAGGGCTTCTTCTCCCTCGCTTTTCTCCTTTTCTCCCTCTTTCTCTCTCTGTAACATGAGCCTTCCCCTTCACCTATAAAGGGGGAACCAGGACGCCCCATGGAAGGGGAGGGGCACAAGCACATGGCTGAATAAGCTCAACAAGACTCAACTCCATTCGATCTTTTCACTAGAGACTTAGGTCCTTCTCCCTGTCTCACCCGTTTGTAACCTCTACTACAAACTAGTATTGATAACATGAGCAACAGCAGACTGGACGTAGGGACATTACACCTGAATCAGTATAAATCCTTGTGTCCTCCGAGCACACCATCCGAGCTAGACGCGTAGATATAAATTTACTAGCCGGTGGTTCAAAACACTGACAGTTGGCATGCTAGGTAGGGCCTTTTTGCACATCTTGACATCCACATCAGGCCTCGGATGGCTAGTCATGGCGTTAGCTAGGTCCTAGTAGCACACATGCGCTTTAGGAGCCTGGACTTCATCGTCATGACAGAGGGAGAGTTGGTGCAGGCTCCTGCCGCCGTCTAGCCTCTCCACTCCACCGACCTCGACGCGATCATCAAGGCGCTTGAGGAGCTGTAGCTGCACGCGTCGGAGGCCCATGTCCTTGGGAGTGACCGGCTCCTCGGCTTCAACTACGGGAGGCTGGAGCGCCAACTCGATGCCTTCCTGGGACCCCGACCGTCCCGAGAGGAGCTACGCTGCATTACTTTCTCCTTCGCCAATGCCATGATACAACTCACCAAAGGAGAACTGCTCTCCCCAGAACACCTCACTTGGGGCGCCCCGGCAGTGTTCCCATTCGGTCTACACAATGCTGTGGGGACCGTTGGCCACCTCATGGTGTAGTGCACGCACCCATCCCCTACGAACGACGAGTTCGTAGGGATGACCTAATACATCATGGAATCTTTCCACGACCTTCTCACAGGAGATTTAGAGTCGCTCTTCGACTCTGACTCCAGTAGGGGGAGCCATCACCCCTCGCAAGAATGTTTTATGGCAGGTACCCTCGAGGGACACATCAAAAGCGTCCACGAGGGAGGGGCTACACCACCAAACAACCTCGACGATGAGGTCAAGGAAGATGTAGGGGCCCTTCCCCGCATGCGGGCAGAACAGCTAAGGGTACGGTACTAGGAGCTCGAGGATGCACGACTCCAACTCGAGCAGGAGCGCGAAGAGCTTGAGAGAGAGATCGAGCGCCATGGAGACGGTGGGCATGCGCGCACCATGGCCTGTGACATGAACCGAAGGATCATCGAAGACGATGGAGCCCTCCCACACTTCGCCCGGGCAAGCCAGAACATTGCTGCTGCGGCGGCCTTGCTCCAAGGGCTCTCGGAGCCCGATGCCCGCGACACCCAAGGATCATCGGGCCCATTGTGAGATCCGCACGCTGCTCGAGCGCGCGGTGGTGCAGCAGGCAGAGAGCTCGCTATCTCGATGACACAAGCTCGACGCTAGTCAGCGCGCGCCCTTAGGACAACATGTCAGGAATGTGTCTATCCACCAGGCGCTGCACGGCGGCAGGGGGTGTGCCGCGGCCCCGGTGCATGAGCTTCTCGGCCTTCACTGTGACACATGTAACACCCTGGATGCACGTAGGCGTGAACGAAGCGATGAGAGAGAGAGAGGAAGCTGGCCATGGCTACCACCCTCATCATGGTGGACGCTACGACAGCGGCGAGGACCGAAGCTCAAGCCTCGACCTACCGGGACCTTAGGCCTTTGGTCAACCCTACCGCGGTAAGGACCACCGACCAACATCCTAAAATACTCTAGGAAAACAAATCCTGGATTGTGACTCAAGGATTACCGGCTTGCTTGCCAAGCCGGTGGAGTGGATAGTGACAGTTTCATTATCCTCAACCTCCCATTGTTCCTGGCCGATTCGGCACGAACATGGTTGGAGCACCTTCCACCCAACTAGATTCAAAGTTGGGCGGACCTAAAGGAGATTTTCATGGGAAACTTCCAGGGAACCTACACGCACTTGGAAACTCGTGAGATCTCAAAAACTACCAACACAAGTCCAGGGAAACTCTTCGTGAGTATATCCGGTGCTTCTCCCGGTAGTGCAACGAGCTACCCGACGACGCTGAGCCAATGTTATAGGAGCCTTCCTATCCGGGACCACCTGTGAGTCTCGGGTTCATAAGCTAGGACTCAAGGGCCCATGAACCACCAAGGAGCTCCTCGACATCGCCACCAGCCACGCCTCTGGTGAGGAGGTGGTCAGAGCGATTTTCAACCATCCCAAGGGCAAAGCGAAATGGGATGAGGACGCCGACGAAGGCGCCTCCAACCGCCCCAACAAGAAGAAGAACAAGCATCGCCTCGGTCCGCTATGAGGAGCCAAAATGAACTGGTGATAGGCCGCCGACCCTAGGCTCAGGGGCTGACCAATCCTCATCACCCCTTGACCCTGAGGTCATGGAGCTTGATGCAGACCCAGTGACAGAGTCCGACCCTCTTGCTGATTGGAGGACGCCTTACCTCGATTACCTCCTCTGTGAGGTGCTACCGACGGACAAAATGGATGCTCGATGGCTCATGCGTCGCGCCAAGTCCTTTGTCGTTATTAAGGGGGAGCTCTACAAGCGAAGCCACACCAGGATCCTACAGCGCTGCATCCCCATCGAATAAGGGAAGTAGTTGCTGAGAGATATCCATGGTGGGGTCTGTGGGCACCATGCCGCACCTAGGACCCTAGTCAAAAATGTGCCCTGACAGGGCTTCTACTGGCCGACCGCAGTAGCTGACATTGAATAGATTGTGCATACCTACGAAGGGTGTCAATACTATGCTCGGCAAACCCACCTGCCGGCCCAAGCACTCCAAACGATCCCCGTTATATCGTCGAACCTCTCAAGAGAGCGCCTAGGGGCCATACGCACTTGCTTGTTGCCATAGAGAAGTTTACAAAGTGGATAGAGGCTCAGCCGATCTCTGTGATCAAGTCCGAGCAAGCCGTGCTATTCTTCCTTGACATCGTCTATCACTTTAGAGTCCCGATCTCCATTATCACAGACAACGGCATGGAGTTCACCAGGAAAAGTTCCTCCGATTCTACGATGAATAGCACATCCACATCGATTGGGCCGCCGTGGCGCACCCCCTCACAAATGGGCAGGTCCTACAAGGCCTCAAGCCTAGGATCTTCAATCGGTTGAACAAGTTTGGCGGATAATGGGTCACAGAGCTCCATGTGGTGCTCTGGAGCCTAAGGATGACCCCTAGTTGGGCCACTGGCTACACACCCTTCTTCATGATCTACGGTTTCGAGGCTATCCTCCCGATCAACCTCGACTACGGAGCGCCGAGGGTTAGGGCATACAATGAGCAGGGAGCCGAGGCGTCCCTTGAGGACGCCATGGATTAGCTCGATGAAGCACGCGATGTTGCCCTCCTCCACTTGGCCAAGTACCAGCAAGCATTGTGCCGGTACCACAGCTGTCGGGTGCAGGGTCAGGCCTTCAACGTCGAGGACCTAGTGCTTTGCCTCATCCAATGCAACAAGAACCGCCACAAGCTCTCTCCACCATGGGAGGGACCGTACATCATCGCAGAAGTGCTCCGACCCAGCACCTACAAGCTCAAGACCATCGACGGCAAGGTCTTCGTCACCACATGGAACACCAAATAGCTACGTTGTTTTTACCCTTAGCATATGCATATACCCATGAAAACTAAGAACGGTGTTTCTGAAATATAAAAATGCTTTCTTTTTCGCTATCTCGTCTTTGATCCTGAGTGACACCTGACCCCTGCAACGGCACGGGGCCGGGCCTCACTCGGGGGCTGATAAGAGCATACCTATTCAGAACAATCGTTGTGCCCGACCCCTTGTCATGTTAAGATCTAAAAGCGAGAGCTGTGGAAACGAACACTAAGTGAAGTTGGTCGGACTGCAAGGAACCTATGCCCCAGCGGCTACGGCGTTCTTGCTCACCAGCGTGATCAGAGTTCTTTCGTCCACGCCTCAAGCTTTGTAGCCTTAACAACAGAAAAGGGGTCGGAATGCAGTAACCTTTTTATAACACAAAAAGAAAAAAGTACCCAAAAGTTTGTTTGACCAAAACAAAAGAACTAAAACTTGTTCATTTATTACAAGACCACCACTTCGTTTATCTAACTAACTAATTTTTTGGGGGATGATCTCATCCTCTATCTTGGCAGATAAGTCCTATGTTAGAGGGGGCACCTCCTTCTCTATGTCCTCTAGCTCGGCGTCAAAGTAGCCGGGCGCGAAGCCTTGGCTCATCGTCGCTAGATCGATGTTCTCATATTGAGAGCGAGCGATCGCGAATAGCCGATTAACGCCAAAGCGGAGCATGCCCCTCACAATGTCATGTGCTGAGAACCATCATAGGTAAGGAAGGGATATAGGGCTGAAAACACTCCCATGGCCCATTCAGGCCTAGGAGTTTGAAGGTTGGCCAACCGACGGGTTCACAACCTCTCCGGGCGCCTTTAGAGTGAGGGGTGGAAATGGATGGGCCCGCTAGAGGATAGTACCCAGGCGCACGAGCACCGCAGGCATCCTGACCCATGTTTGAGTCTTGGTCGGTTCACAGTCCATGGTTTTTCCTCAAAGAAAGGCAGCGAGCCCTTGGGACAGGTCGAACGGACCCAAGAACTCTATGGATTGGCCGCTAAGAATCTAGAGTTGGTCACCAGCTGACCCATGCCGGACCCCCACGAATGGGAAGCCGAGGCCCCACTCGGACTAGCCTGTAAACAGCTCACCGAGCACCATGATTCGTCCATCGAGGAAAACATGGCACGGCTCAGCCCCTCCGTTTTATCGAAAAAAAACGCTTGCGGGAGGACGATCACAAGATGAGCGAACCCCTCGATCAGACCCCTGCTACGCGCGGGGGCTCGAGGAAAGTTGGACTCATAAGGAGACCGAATACGCTGTCGCATGACGATGGCGGATCGATCGGGTCCTAGGGAGGGATCGAAATCAAGAAAAATATTTTTCGGCCCCCCGAATCCCGCAGCTACATGTTCCCAAGGAGTCCGATCACGACAAAAGGGAATCGCAACCCTACCAAGACACCCCGCAGGCTACAAAGGGAGACCGAGGCCCTCAGAGTCCTCCCACCTAAAAAAAGCATCCAAAGGAGTATTCTACTCCTCTGCAGGCTCGGGGGCTACTGTCGGGTATCGATATTAGGGATACCCGGAGGAAGGAAGTTAACGACCACGAACGTTAATTCGCTCGGATTGTCCAAGATGTATTTAAGGTCTCGCCCAACCCCTCGGGCGTGGGCTCCATCTCACCAGACCCGTCGAGCACAGGCTCCGTCTCGCCAGACCCTTCGGGCGCGGGCTCCTTCTCGCTAGAACACTCAGGCACGGTTTCTGTCTCGTCCGATGGGGATCCATACCGTCTTCAACCACTACGGGTCTAAGAGTACGACCCTAGGGTCAAATTTCTAACACCAGGAGGGAAGCGGGCACGTCTCGACGTGACCCGTGGCCACAACGAACCATACCTAGGGGCTCACATTGCCAACAGTATCGGGCGTGCCGACGCTGTGCTGCCTAATCCTCATACGGCTTCTGACAGGAGTACCTGTTGACCACGCCGCCCGTCGGAACGGAGTGGAACGCCGCGACCGGCTGACGACGCCTGCGTATAGCGCCAGTGACGAACAGGGCCGCGACGTGGAGCCGTCCCCGTCATCATCTACAGGACCGGCATAAAGGAGATGGAGGACGCCGCGACCCTGGAGGCCTTCTTCTCTCTCACTTTTCTTCTTTTCTCCCTCTTTCTCTCTCTGTAACCTACGCCTTCCCCTTCACCTATAAAGGGGGAAGCAGGACGCCCTATGGAAGGGGAGGGGCACGAGCACACGACTGAACAAGCTCAACAAGACTCAACTCCGTTCGATCTTTTCACCAGAAACTTAGGACCTTCTCCCTCTCTCGCCCGTTTGTAACCCCTACTACAAACTAGTGCCGGTAATACGAGCAGCAGCAGACTGGACGTAGGGACATTCCGCCCGAACCAGTATAAATTCTTGTGTGCTCCGAGTACACTATCCGGGCCAGACGTGCAGATACAAATTTACTAGCCGATGGTTCAAAACACCGACATGCAGTATTTACAGAAGAATGCATTAAAAGTTGCTACTGGCAAAGATGCCCTGCGTGATAACGTGAGCAGGGTAAGCTTCTCTCTCTCTACCTCTCACCTCCACAAACCCATCCAAAACCAGAGCTGAAGTTTAGCTTAGGTGATCCAAGCACCCCCAAAATTATGGCTTGCCCACTTATATTTTATTTTTGTTGATACATACAGTTGCTGATTAACTTGCTCTTTCTTTGCACTGTTGTAAAAACGGCCAATCGTCTCTAGTGTATTGAGGCTGAGAGGAGACTCATCAGGATCTGCAATAGCTTTCTATCTTATGAAGAACTTTGCCTGACCCAAGGTATCAAGGGCCGAGCAAGGGATCTGGTTCAATCAGATGGTGAATATCCTGCTGCCGCTGCAACCTTACTGGTACGACTGTTACAAACTGTACCAAGATGTGCCATATCTAATCCTGTTAATAATTGTTTGATGCTAACCATTCTTTCTCCACCAATTTCAAATGATGGTTCCAAGGCTATCACGACAGAAGCCGAGTTGATGTGCGAGATGAAGATTCAAGGTTATAGTACCTCTGCAGTGCGTGCTTTAGCCCATCAGATTCGGCAGGCTGCCTTTAATCTTATTCTCTATGGAGGTTCTGAATCTGCAGCTGTGACTGCTGCCATGGTGGTATGTGTCTGTTCCTAATAAGCCGATACTTGCTAAATTTGTGGTATTATTCTTTTTATGCTGACACACTTTTAACCAATTGCAAAAAAATGATGTATTGAAGCGTCTTGTAGAAAAGTCTAAGCTCAGTCTTAACGCGCTACGTGAAGATAGACGTTCTGCATTCATGATTTACTACGATACTGTTAAGATGCGGCAAGGTATTGCAAAAGTTTTGACCAAACTTGATGAAGAAGTTGCTTGCAAAACTACTGGTAATGCTGGCACTCTCACTAGTGCAACGAAGAAACTGATAGGGTATGGTGTTATTCAATTATCTTTTTATGAATTTAGTGGTATGTTGCTATTCTATTCTATTTGATAATAGGTCTAGCACTGAACTGAATAAACAATGTGAAAGGGACGGTGAGAACGGGAACAAGAAGACGAGCAAGAGTTTGCACAATGTCGCTGAGGAGAGGACATTATTGGGGTTTAGTCCCACATCGTGTAGCGATGGTGGGGGAGCATAATATATAAGGCGGGAGAACCCTCACCTATCAGACTAGTCTTTTGGGTTGAGAAGGCCCAAAGGCCTTATATGTTGTTAGCTTTGGTAGACCTGGGACCTATGGGAGCGCAGGCTCGTGGTAACGAGCCGGGCCGGCTGTAAGCCAGCTCCAAGATCGAGAACTCGGTGGTCACCACCGGTTCCAACAATTGGTATCAGAGCCGGTACCCATGGTCATAATAGCTAAACCCAATAAAAAATCTCGAGCGTCATATATGGCGGGGGCACCCCGATGTGTGACTAAGGGGGAGATTGTTGGGGTTTAGTCCCACATCGTGTAGCGATGGTGGGGGAGCACAACATATAAGGCGGGAGAACCTCACCTATCAGACTAGTCTTTTGGGTTGAGAAGGCCCAAAGGCCTTATATGTTGTCAGCTTCGGTAGACCTGGGACCTGTGGGAGCGCAGGCTCGTGGTAATGAGCCGGGCCGGCTGTAAGCCAGCTCCAAGATCGAGAACTCGGTGGTCACCACCGGTTCCAACAGACATGCACTAAAGAACAATGAAACTGGGACAAGGCTGTGGCATGTAAGAACTCTTATATCATATCACTACTCGTCTGATTCGATCTTCGACGTAACCTTGTTGTAGAAATCCTCGCTGACATCCATTTGTTTGTTGAAGCTTTGCCTGACAATTGCCAAGGGTAACGAGCTTGAAGGGGGGGGGGGAACCCTTGCAAACATCTGCAATACCAGAGGTTAGTGGTGATGTGAATGATTTCAAATAAGAAAAGTCTTCATATTCCTCAGTTTTCACTTGTCATAAGAGTGCAGGCAGCATACATGCCTCGTCACCAAATGTTTGGTGCCCTTTTGACATTGGTGTAATCTTATCATCATCTAGCTTTCTTTATGTCTGACATGATTCCATGCTGGTAAATTTATCTGCAGATTAAATGGATGAAGCTACAAGCGACAGATCTTTTGGCTAAGAGTATCTTGGAGTAAGGAGGAGGATTTCTTTTCATCAGCAACAGCAACACTTAGTGTTTCGGCTATGAGCTTAAATCATGTCTCAGTGAATTATCAGTACTTTGTCACTGTCTTCTGTTAATGACCGCTTAAACAATGCTGTATGTTTCTGTTCATAATGTGAACTGCGTATCTCTGGTTTTATCTGCCAATGCCAAGTTATCAGGGGTGGAAATGGATCTAATATGAATGGAATCGAATTAATTTGGATGTCCATCTTTTACCACATTTTATTCTGGATTTGAATTTGGATACGAATACCCTTTAGATGTGAATACAAAATGGATGGCCCCAATTTGGATGTACGTTTAGATATTTACTCAATTCAACCTGAATGAATATCCTAAATTCAACCAGAGGACCAATATAATTCAAGTGAAAGTTCATAAACAGAAAAAAAATTTTGAGTACGCTCCCTATAATTTCTGCTGATTGAAGTAAACTGAAATAATAAGGGATCATGGAGTGTCATTGAAGTAAAATAGTAAATTGACGATGACATGAACTAAAATCAAAGTACACTCCTAATCTCCAGTGACAAATATCTGAAACCAGGGTTGTCTAAACCCACCATTAAATATTGTGATTATGAATTAACCGATTTTTTGATATTCAACAGTATAATGCAGACGCTCACAACGCACGCACATTCACCCCTAAAAACGTACGCACACAAACCCTACCCTATGAGCATCATTAACCCCTAAGAACACACACACAAACCCTACACTACGAGTACCATTAACCCCCTTCGCGCCTCTTCCGCACAGCATCCCCGTGCCCCGCCCCGGGTACATACGACAACAGGTTGGGTGGACTGGTCTTTTGTTACTTAGCAAGACCGATCGAGCGATCAACGCTCGGACCAGAAGCGGATTGCTCGAACTGCTAAGGGATAGATCCGCCCAAGCAGACGACCCCTTGTACGAACAGGGACACCGCGACATGCTGCAGTGTTGATTCTACTATTTGCCTGATGATGTGTGGGCAGCAACAGAAGAACAAATTCAGAATGATCAAAGAAACCATCACTGTTTTACAAACCACAGTAACCTCACAAGTGACAATTCTGTCTCACGTATCTACTACTGTTAGAGAAAGCTGTACAAAAAGTTGCTTCATGTTGGTGTTGGAAGTGGCAAACACATGTTACATATTTGGTGTTGGTGATGATCAGGATCCCAATTTGTAAGCCTTGCTAATGCTTAGGTTGAAGAAAATTAAGTCTTGTCATTGCCGTGGTTTTTGGAGCTTCTGCAGGAAGGCCTTCGATCTTATATCCGCCTAAAGAATAAAAAGAAAGGCCTATCTTATTAGCAACTCAAAAAAAAATCATGCATATATCAAGGCCTTCTTCTTCAGAAGTGCAATCCTACTCCTACCTGCCTTGTAGGCTCAGGAACACGGTATTTACAACAGGACTTCACTATCACCGTGGCTGAATCAAGTGAAATGCGATGCCCAACTGAGATGTAGATTGGTTTTGATAAACCAGGGCAGGAGCGCAGCGCCTGGCACAAATGAACTATTCAGTTCCACGAGCTTAGCTAGGCAGAAAAGATATTAGGTCTGATGTGGAGTCTCTTACCATGCCCCATTTTGTCCCAGACTGTCCAGTCAACAAAATCAGTTCCTGGTTGCAGTTCTCTTTTGATTCAAGCAGTCTTCTGACTTCTGATTGGTTAAGGCCATCTACATGATGTAGCTATGCAGTTGAAACATTGAGATCAGTCTCCTCTGAAAGAAGGGGAACACTGAGAAATTGAATTTGGTGACAACTGCAATGCATTGAGAATAACTCAACAGCTGGATATCTACAGTTGTACTTGTGAGTTGAAACTGCAGTAAAGTAACCTACATTTTTTCCAACTCCAATAGTAGGAATGTCTGCAAGGATGCCGAGGTGACAAGCTAAACCAAAACCTGCTGAATGCAGAAGTTGGGTGACCCAATGAACTATATTAAAAAAATAAAGTCATGAAGAATATAAAGAACATATTACATTGATTTTACATTGATTAAGCTTTGTGGGTTATTTATATGCATATCAGACAAGATGAACCATATCACCAAGTCTTCTTGCTGAGGGTTCACACAGCTATGAGGGCATTCTTTTCTCAAAATAGCGTAAAAATAGAAAATGCACCATTTTCAATGGGTACTAAATACGAGTACTAATACTAATAGCTAACGCACAATTAAGAAAGATTGTCTATTTCACCAAATCTTTTCAATGAGGATTCACATATTAAGGCAGTTTGCTCTCAAAATAGGAAATGGGGTCACATAGAAGATGTGATTAGACTAAATAACATGAATAATCTTCCTAAAATGAACTAAGATTTCCTATAAAAAACGAACTAAGGTTCTTATGAAATCCAACAACATGTTGCACACATCATAGATTATTTTAGGATCTTAAAATCTAAGTTTACATGTACGAAATGCCAACACTGTCAACTAAAGCATTAAAGTAGCTATACGCAACAAGCTAGCTACTTGAAACCACTACTGTGAAAATGAGACTGCCAGTATCAGCAAACGGTTAATGTGTTTTACCTCGCGGATGGAGTAATCCATTTCCATCAACCATGAGTAACTGGAAGGGCAGAATGCAAACGTTAGAAAAGGCATGGGCAAATACAGTTATAAGATATATTAAATCAGAAGATGCTATAATATCCTATGGTGATTATGCAAGACATCTCATAAACTAAAATGATTCATAGTCGTGAAATGTAATCACTTGAACAGTATAATTCTTCAAATGCATAGCCTCGGTAGTCAGTAATTATATTTACATGATAATAAAGAAGCATATGCCTTGTTTCCTATGGCCCCTTATGCAACCTGAACATTTTAGAAAGTGTGGCATAACTTCCAATTGAAGTATACAGGAAATTTTCTTCCACTAAATTTCTTGTTGCAGAAACCGAAATAATTTTACCTGAGGGTAGAAATGAGGTGCATTGATCTTCACCTTTTCCAAGAGTCCAAGAAGAATTGGAGCCTGCAACGATAGATAGCCTTGTTTACTAGTTCAAAATACATGGTACATTTTAACAGTAACATGAAAGTAGATATCATACATTTTTTATCAGTGACCACAAAAGAAAGAAGTTTTGAAAGACATGCAACTATCTCAAGATCTATGAAATTTGGATTGATCATACTAGAATCCCTTGGCTCTAGACTCTAGAGGCAAGAATAACGAACAGCTAGCAACAGGGCATGTCATACTTCTTGCAGCAGATAACAACTTATTGGTTGAAAGGTGCAAAAAAAAAAAAAGGTTGAAAACAATTGCATGCCCAAAAATGCATAATACCTCTCTGAATGCAAGAAAACCAGGAATATATGGCACCTGCAGTTGAACAATATTGAACTCTTCATGGACAACTTCTAAAGTATCGGCATTAAGGACTACCACTGCGGCGCATGCTGTGGATGGGTCTTCCTTTGAGAAGCTAATGTCAGTCCCACCAATATACTTCAGTTTGCACCTTTCATGGTCATCTGAACCTGAGCCCACCGAAGGTAAACTCCAGGCAAATTCATCTTCAAGAATAAGTTTACTCTTGAGCATGTCTTGTGTTCTGTATGGCCAAACCACCAGGAAGATATATGAGTCAACTCCTGGCAGACTGAAGAGATGATTACAAACAGGTGGTGCAAGGGGACGAAGGCATACTTGATCCATTCTTGTTTCTGCAGCACCAAGTCATAGTCATCTCCTTCTTGGTACCCTTGGGCATCATCCATTCCTATTGTACTCCTCACAAGACAGCTAATTCTTGCATGGTGGTTCTGAACCCTCCAGAGAAGATGACAAACCCTGACAAATCTAGCTGTCAACAAAATGTAGAATTGGGCGATTCAGCAATAGGTCCCATAAGGTTGCAGATTGATGTTCAAAATAATGAGTAGCTGATCAATTTTCACACCTAGGGCTACTATCAAAGTATGTGAACCACTAGCACCTTGTCAAGTACCACCCACACTAGGTATAATACTGATAGATAACAAACCTAGCTCATAAATGCATGAGCTGCACTACTTCAGCCGTACTTTTCAGCGAATCAACAGTGTTTTCCTCTCACAGCATTTCAGCATAAGCCAAATTTCAGCGAAACGAACAGGGCCTTAGATGATATCTCAATTCCATGTTTAAATCCACAGCATACTTGATGAAAACATGAAAGTGGTAAAAAAAATTACCTAACTAATGAAGGTTTGGTTTGCCCTCGCCTCTCATACTTCATCAAAAATAGCATTTTAATGTCTTGGTACTCTTCATTCTGCAATTCTACAAAAATTAACAAAGACACATAATTATTCATGGGAATTGGCAAAAGGCAAGTGACATGAGGATTTCTCGATTGGGGAATTTAATAAAGATTAGGATTTGGGAATTTACCTTCTGTTGCTGCCTCGCTGGAGGCTGAAGTTGGGTCTGGCTTGCTGCCGACTTGTCCTGGCCGCGTGCCAGCTGCCGGCCGGAGGCCGCGGCGACCACCCTGCTGATGTGTGCGCGTGCTGACCAGCAGCCAGTGGCCGGCGCCCCGGCTGCCCGCCTACAATCTGACGACCAGCAGTAGCGCGGCCGCGAGAGGAGGGACAACGGCCTGCTCCGATTAGATGCTTCGCCGCCGGATGCCCTTCCGCCTTCCTTGTCCGATGCAACGGCGACTAGGGAGCCGGGAGACGAAAGGAGAACGACTAGAGAGGTGGCGGTCCCGACGTGCCGACGTGGTAGCCCGTAGCCAGGTGACCAGGCAAGCAAGCCCAAGCGCTATTGCCTTCGGCCCTTTGCTTCAGTGGGCTGTCAGTTGGGGCCTGGGACACCAAGGGCCATATCATATTGGGCCAGAAAACTAACAGCGCGTTTGGATAGCAGCATAGGTTCGTTCTGGAGTCCTCCGATCCAAAAAAAAAAAAAAGAGCCTAGGTCTGTTTGGATTGCAGAACGAGGCCAACTGGTCCGTATCTGTTAACTAGCGTGGTGGTTCTTTTTTGAGGAACGGACTCGTTCCGCGTAAAATCGTCGACGGACTCATGCGGAGCCGGGTGGATCCGGACGTACTGGTCCATCGAACCAAACACGCCATAAAGGAGTACTCAGTTACTCACTTCGTCGCGTGTTTGGTAGCGAACAACGTTTCAGATTAAACGCCACGTTTTACAAAGAATTTCTTAAAACCGATTCTTATTTTTTTTACTAGTTCAGAGAAACACAGGAAAAAAAATCCGATTTCTTCGGATTCTAGTTCTAGTTTTGAGAATCCAGTGAAATAGCCAATTGATTTCATAAGTGATTCCAATTCATGGGAGAATTAATGTTACTCGAAATGTTTCTAAAATTTGGATCCCTACGAAATGGCCCCAAAATAGAGAGATATATAGAGGTAGAGATACACTGGTATAAGAGAAATGTGCGGTAAAAATTGAGAATGACAATTAATTTGAGACAATATAAAATAAAAGGCTAGAATGACAAATATTATGAGAGAGATGGAGTATGAGCCACGACAGCTGCCCTGACCCTAGATCTATACCCGCTCCTGCCTCTAGGCAGGGTCTTGAAGAGACGCAAGCTCTCGATGCATGGTGTCTATTGAGATCGCATCAACTTTATAGATTTTGGTCGATGGATGAAATCTCCCTCGGCTTATAGTCTAATAATCTCACAATTTCATAGCTACTGCATCATTAGATTATAAGTAAAATATTTGCGATCAAGTGTGCTATATGATTACGGCAACGCTGATTATAGGTCGTCCGTCCATACGGACGGACCCGTATAAGTCGCCCGCTCGTTTTGCGCCTCGCCCGTGTCGCCCTCGCCCGCGTTGCCTGCTCGCTCAGCGCGCTGCGCGCCTCTGCTCTAGGACGGACCCTGCCCTCGGTCGCGCCGCGTGCCCCCGCCCGGACTCACGCCTCCCTTCGTAGCCGCGCTGCATCCACCTGCCCCTGCTGAGGTCCGTGCCGCCAACAAGCTCCACACCGACGACCTCCGCGCCATCGAGCTCCACATCAACGAGCCTTCATTCGTTCAAGCAGCAATCTTGAAAGCGCATGTTGCAATAATATGTTTCAAGTATTTTCGATGTTTCAGAGGTATGTTGCAAGGGTTATATATCGATGCTGCAAAAGTAGATTGTGATGTTGCACATGTTATAATGGCTATACATGTATGCTTCAAGTGTATGTTCAAAATGTTTTATCTGTTCGAGACGAATGTTGCAGGTGTTTATATATATATATATATATATATATATATATATATATATATATATATATATATATATATATATATATATATATATATATATATATTGCAAAAGTAGATCTGGATATTACATATACATGCATGTTGCAAGCATATGTTTCAAATGTTTTCAGGTGTTTCATACGTATGTGTTTGCGAGTGTTTCATCTGGATGTTGCATATGTTTGCAATGGTTTTCAAATGTTTTTCAAACGTTTTCGCGAGTGTTTCAGATGTTCGTTTTAAGTGTTTTATTTGTCTTCTTTTGTAAGTTACAACTAGTGCATCTGAATATTTTAAAAGTAGATCGGGTGTTGCACATGAGATGCGCGTGGAGAGCGGCCGACGGCGCGGACAACGGCCCTGTTCGGCTTACCCCATATTCGGCCTGTTCGCTTTATTTTAGATTGGTGGCATGGATTGACCTGGTGGTATGGTATTTCCTTGAAGACCTCATCTTTACCATCCTCTTTTTTTTCTCAAAAAAATCTTTACCATCCTCTTCTCCATGTAAATTAAATGATGGAAAAAACAAAGCGCCTCAGTTTGCCAGTTTTATCTCTGCTAACACAAGCTAATTAGCATGGATACGATAACACCACTGTTTGTTTTTTCTCGAATACGCAAAAGATTTGCGCATTATTTTAATTAAGGTAGAATAGTTTCATACAAACGACACGCTTCTGACGGGTCTGCCCTAGGAGGTCTACAGGATTACAGAATAGTGCCGGACCATCCTAGCGCACGTTATTTTAGATTTTCTCTACTAGATATACACTCGTTTTTGGGCTGATAGGTTCGGCTGGTGCTGGTTTGTTGTGAGAGGAAAACACTGTTGGCTGGCTGATAAGCTCTGGCTGAAACCAACCAGTGAACAGGCTGTATGTAGCCATTTGCAATAGCTTTTAAACTAAATATTAGTTTGAACAGATTTTCTGATTCATGACACGGCAGCATAAAATGACATAAAAAATCAATACTCTTCTGTTTTGAGATAGACAGATGTGCTACTTCACCAAGCATGTCTCGCTACCCATATACAAAAACTATATTTTTGTGCAGACTCGTGTCTGTGGCAATCTATATAGCTCTCTTAACACAGGGGCAGCAATCACACGAGAAGAAAATAACTCCTCAGTGCCCGGGCAGCTACGACTACGATCGTGTATTCGTGTCCACAAAGCTCCGCATGGATCACTCTGAATCTTGACCTTGTGCATTCAGAGTTTCCGGAGACCTCAGCCGGAGGCTCGCCCGACGTACTCGACGTCGAAGAGGAGCGTGGAGTTTGGCGGGATGACGCAGGAGGTGGGCTCCCACCCTCTGCACCCGGCCCCCTTCTCGCCGTAGGCCAGCGCCGGCGGCAGCTTCAGCGTCCGCTTACCCCCTGAAGAAACGTATCCGCGAATGTAACCGAATTCAGCGATATGTTCGATTCAGCAAAAGCCAAAAGGTAAGTCGCTGCTGGGTTCAGTGCTGACGCACCAGCAAGCATTGGCGGGATCCCTTCGCCGCCAACGATACCCTGATCCCATCCTTTGATCACCTGAAGCAAAAACGGAAGAAATACTCCCAACATGACACTGTGACACTGTGATCATCTGCAGAGTTAGTTCAGGCTAATCCTGAAGGTGAAGAATTCAGTTCTGACGAAGTAGCGTGAGTGCGTGACAAGATAGTATACGCAGGACCGGCAGGGGCATCGGATTTAGTTGCCGCGGTACCTCTCCGACGCCGACGCGGAAGGTGAGCGGCTTCCCGCGCTTGTAGCTGCTGTCGAACACCGTGCCGTCCTCCAGCCTCCCCGTGTAATGCGCCTGCATGCACCGAGCGATGCAGGTGAGCAGGCACTTTGATCGACCACATCAAGGACGACGAACGGTGCTGACCCTGATGAGCTGTCCCTCCTGGGCGGCGGCGCCGGTGCCAACGACGCGGTCGCAGAAGGCGAGCCCGGACGGCGCCACCTCCAGCGGGCACTCCCCACCGTCCGCGGCTCCCGCCGCCGCGGGGAGCACGAAGCGGGAGAGGACGGCGGTCGACAGCACGGCGACCGCGGCCTCGCGCCGCCGGAGGACGAGGCCGGCGGCGGCGGCGTCCTGCTGGCAAGGCGGCGCGGGAGAGGAGGAGCTGGGGTGCCTCGCGGCACCTGGCTTCGGGAGGCTGAGGAGGAGGAGGCGGGACAGCGGCGACGTGGACGTGGACGCTGCCGGAGCCATGGCTGCCTGCTGGCGGCTGGCGCGGAGGGCAGGTTGCCGTTGCCGTTGGTCCAATGGATAAGGCAAGGCGGGCGGGTCGCCGCTTCTGATTTCTGAATCGTGGTCGTGGGGGACTGGGTGGTTTCAGCGTGAGTTCGTGACGGCAATAGTTTGGGCCGCCACAAGGAGAGAAAAGCCCAGGCCCGTCGCGTCAGTTGAGTAAGGCCCAGGTGGGACAACCGAACAGCAGCAGTGTAAGACAAGCCCATTAGCCACAAGCAAATCCTGGCCCACCAACTTTGGTGGACTAGTAGAAAGTTGACGAAACCTCCGCCATAACACCGTGGCACGTGCGGCAGGATGAAAACCGCCGGGTTCGGCGCACCGGACTCGGCGGCCGGCGGCTGGCACTGGCAGTGCGCTCCAAAAATCTCGGGCACTATTGCGACGGCTCGCGTGGGCGGGGGAGTAAAACTGGGTTGGTTCCGGTCGGTCTCACTCTCACGCGGGCCGGCCGCACTCTCCGCTCGCAGCCCGCATGTGCGCTGCCGTTGCACGCCTGCCGGGCCGAGCGGACCGGCGACGACGAGGACGGCCACGTTTCCTCAGGTCCGCACCCAATCGCTCCTGTGATCGCGGTGTGGAACACATGGACGCGTCACGGCATCGGTTATTCTGTTGACAGCACAGGTGGAGTCGGAGGGGGGGGGGAGACGGTTAGGCCCAGCACGAGCACGATCACGAGATTAAAAATAAAAATCTTCGGCGAAGTCAGGACTCATCAAAGTCTGAGAAAATGACTTGCTGGATTTCTTTTCATCTGCTTATGAGTGGAGCAAATTACTGTGTTCCATTTCCACACGCCATATGCCAGGCACAGGCGGCTGAAAATTGCGAACTTGTTCCAGTAAACGGGTGTTTGGATTGGGGATTGAGACGTGATATCCTGGGTTCGACCCAGATGATATGCTGTTTGGTTTGCGGGTTGAGTAAAACTGGGTCAACCCAGTAGACCAGTAGAGAATATGCTCCTAGACGCGGATCTGCCTCGTCCCTCCAAATCGAGCGGACCGCGCCGACCTAGTTCGCTCGCTCACGTTTACAGGAGACCGTCATGGCGGTGGCTTGGGAGCGGGGCCGTGCTGGGCGAGGCGAGCACAGACGGCGGCCGGCAGAGCAGCAGGCGCGCGTGCAGCAGATGCGGCCCGCGAAGAAGGCGAGAGGTGAGGCCGCGGCGACCCGTGCGGCTGGAGCGACAGCGGCGCGCGAGAGGCATGGCCGCGGCGACCTCGTGCGGCTGGAGCCCTCGCCCGGCCATCTCCGCTCACGTACGCCGCCGCCGCCGCCGCGCGAGGTGAAGACCGGCCGACCTCGAGCAATATCGACCCCAGAGCGAAATCTGAGTAGCCGACGATGCGGCGGGAGAAGCAACCCCTCGCAGCGCGAGTTCTCCAGCAGCAGCAGCGTGCAATCAGCAGCAGCGGCCTGGAGCAGGAAGCAGGACCTGTGTGCTGGTGTGCTTGGGCACGTGGGAGCTTCGATTTTTGGGGAGCAGCTACGGCGTCACCTCTCACGGGACGAAGAATTGAGGATGGGAAGGAAGAAGAAAGGTGCAGAGAATGACATTCGGGTCCCGCATGGTAGAGAGACAATCTCATCCAACCAAATCCTTAAACCAAACAAAAAAAATAGTACGGACCCAATCCTCAACCAAAAAAAAGTACGAAACTAATCCTCAAACCAAACAAAAAATAAGTTCATCCTATCATAAAAAATAGGGTCAACCCATCCCTTCTAGTCACCAAACCAAACACATAATAACAGTATATAACGGTATGGGTATCGGCATGGAGTCCTTCACCTGCTCAGCCTCTCGCCGCTTTAGGTGGCCTGCAGCACTCCCCGCAGCTTGCCAAAGCTCGATGCTGCATTGCTGCTACAGTGTGAGTCACTGTGCTCCACTCCATCCAATGGAAGTCAGACGCTTCCATCTCCAGCCAGCCCCGTTCCATAACATCATATGGCTCATATGAGCCATGTTCGTTTCTCTTATAATCTGTCTTCTTCAGTTTGTTTTTTCAATCGAAACCGTATTTTTTTCTCATACAAGATCAGCTGGAAATAGTGTTTCGACTGATTGAAGCAAGCGGTCAACTACGCAATTAGGCCACGTCAAAATCCGAGCGTTTAAGCACAATCAGTGGAGCGTGACTCGAGCCGAACGAACACCCCCTTATCCACTGTCCAGTGCCAAAAAGTCTAGCGGTGCGGGGTAGACCAACAACGGCTCCCCCACCCAGTGCTCGGTGCCCGTGCTCGTGCTCGGCGGCGTTTGACCGGCGCTCCGTCGTCCCTGTCCGACGCTAACAGCCAATTATCCCTCCGTCCATCGTGGCCGGCCGGCGGAGCCGGCCTGTTTCTTTCTCCCTGTGGTCTGTGGCCCGTTGATCCATCTCGTGCTAGGAATAGGATCCGCCGTCGCGTCTGAGCGGTGGCACCTGGTGGTGACAGATAGCTTTGTCGCCTCGTACGGTGCTGTGGGATACTGCCTGTATACGTGTGCGTCGAGCTGGCGGCGTCTTTATTAGCAATAATCGGGGCCTTATTTAGATTGGTCTAGGAATCAGTATTGGGCACTGTAGCACTTTCGTTTGTATTTGATAATTATTGTCCAATCATGGTCTAACTAGGCTCAAAAGATTCGTCTTGTAATTTACAATCAAACTATATAATTAGTTATTTTTTTATCTACATTTAATACTCCATACATATCACTACTACAAAAACGAATTTGCGCAGCGTCACCAAAATAGCCTCCGTGGCGGGCACAATTTTTGCCCGCTGCGATTAATGCCCATGATTTACCGAGGCGGGCCTTTTTTATTTACCGAGGCGGACGTTTTTGTCCGCCACGGTAAATCGATTTACCGTGGCGGGCGTCTTAAGATGTCCGCCACGGAAAATACCCTATTTTCCGCGGCGGACGTCTTAAGGTGCCCGCCACGGTAAATCGATTTACCGTGGCGGGCATTTTATAAGGGCCGCCGCAGTATACGGTCCAATTCCGAGGTCACGTATATATACAAGAGTCTAGGGTTTCACTGTGAGTCCTCAGCGCCGCACCACACTTCTCTCCCTCGCCCCTGCCCTACCCCTCCTCTCTCGCGCCGCACCAATCTCTCTCCCCTGCCCTACTCTCCTCCCGGCGGATCTCCTCCCTCCGCTCCTCTCTCCCCGGCGACGCGCCCCCTCCCCTCCTCTCCCTGGCGGCGCTCGGCGAGGCAAGGCTGGGCGGCGACGAGGTGCGCTCGCGGCGCTCGGCTTGGCAAGGCTCGCGCGGCGGCGCTCGGTGAGGCGAGGCGAGGCGCGCTCGACTCGGCGAGGCGCGCGCGGTGGCGCTCGGCGAGGTGAGGCGAGGCAGGGCGGCGGCGAGGCGCGCTCGGCGAGGCCCGCGCGGCGGCGTCTGCGGTGGATCCAGGGCGCCCGGTATGTCTCTCCCTCTCTCTCCCACTCTCTCTCTCCTCTCAGTCCTCCCTCATCTCTCTGTCTCTCATAGGTGAGGTGTTGCGCGGCGCAGGGACGGGCACACGGCGGTGGATCCAGGCGGCCGCGTCGACTCCCTGCGACGTGGATCCACACGACAGCGGATCCAGGGTGGATGCGTGGATCCAGGCCGGCCGCGTCGACTCCCTGCTCCTGCGACATGGATCCACACGGCGGCGACATGGATCCATGGCAAGACGGCCCCAACCCGCGGCGTCGGCGCAGATCCGGCGGCGGATCCGGCGAAGAGGAGACCCCGGCGGCGGATCCAGCGAGGTGCGGTGGCTCCAGTATTGGGCTGGGACGGGCTCGTCGATGGGCTCGAGAATGGGCTCGTCGGCGGGATCCTGTTTTTTTTTGTTTTTTTAAACGATTAACCGCGGCGGTCATCCTAACGTGCCCGCCGCGGTAAACCGATTAACCGCAGCGGGCAAAGCGGCCCGCCACGGGAAGGCCACGATTTACCGTGACCTTTCGGCGCTGGCGGACTCGTTTGCCCGCTGCGGGAAAGCTAATCCGCCCGCCGCCAAAAACGTTTATGTAGTAGTGTATGTCCAAAGATTTGATGTGATAGAGAGAGTGAAAAAACTTGCAATCTAAACCAGGGCCGGGTGGCCTTCACACTTGCATGCACCTGACCTGAGTTTTGCCAAAATTGAATGCCATAACACATGACAGACACGCACGCCGGCACGCTCGTTAGTTGTGCTACCTACTACCGACGGCGACGCAGAGGGATCTGCCGACTGCCGCACCGCACGTTCTGAGGCGGCCGGCCGCGCTGGCCTGAGCTGAGGAGCGCGGCGCGGAACCTGGAGAAGTCGGTCATCGTGTGCTCGGCTGTACGTAAACTGGCATTTTTCTCTCACACCAAATCAGCTAGTAGTAAATAATTCACGATCATTTACAGTCTGCCGAACAGGCTGATGGTCGCGGAGTGGGAGATTCAAGTTCGGTTGGGCTCCGGCTGACGACGAGCCATGGATGGAGTGAGCGTGCGTGAATCGCGGACTCGCAGCTGCTTTGCCAGCTTCAGCGTCGCCGAAGGGAATTCGGTCCAGCTGCTCCCGGCTTTTCCCCAGCCGATAAAGGTGTTTTGAGTACGAGATCGGACGACAGTCACGAGTCACGACACCATGCGCACGCACTCTGCAGGTGGCGCAGCTGCACTTGCGTCCAGGTAATGGTGCAGTTCGCGCGTACTAGCACATAGATTGACCGCCTCCTAATCCATCTTGCCCCCATCACACTGCAGTGCAGTGCAGCGTCACAGCGCAGGGGCCAGGGGGCAATCGCACAGTTTTCAGACGATTGGTGTCGTCGCGTTCCCCTGCGCTGCGCACGTTGGCAGCTTAAAAACAAAAAAAGGTGTTAAAGCACCACCAGTCCACCACTGCAAGTGCGGGGAGTGGCGTCGATCCACCTGCAGTTTTTGCGTCTGCGATGCGAGTGCTTGCGCGCCGGGTTTTGCGACGCCCATCCCATCTCTTTCAGCGCTTTCTTGGTGAGAAACTAGTGCCGATCGACCGCTAACATCACTCTACTACAGTACTACTCCATCATGGAGTCGTGTTTCTTTTCTTCACGAACACAACTGCTCCTATCATGTTCAATTTTTTTTTGACGAGGATCCTATCATGTTCGTTGTTCAATGTCATGTAACGAATACTTCTCAGTAAGTTTTTTACTGGCAGCAAAACTGCGGTTCCATACGTATTTTGGCCGGAATGGTTCCAACCACGTAAAATACGTGCGGTCAGATTTCGTTGCGAGCTCGTGGACAGCAATTTGAACTTGGGAACCAGGGCACCGAGGGTGCAGTAAATGAGGTGTTTCAATGGCGGATGAATGAATGGATCCACGAGTTTACGATGGTGTTCTGCCGCGGCAACTGGCAACGGGCAACTGGCAACGGGTACTAGACGTCTAGACGAGATGATTCTTGTGCACTGATCGTATCCAATGTGGATACGGATTGATGCGTCCCTGGCCGCCCCCGTACCCCGTCCTCGTGCGTGTCTCTGTCCAAAACGTGTTGTTGGCCGTGGATGAGGACGATGAGTGAATGCCGGCCATTCCGTTCCGTTCCGTTCCATGTGCTTTGGAGTGTGGGATTTGAACTTCCCCCAATAGTGTCAGCAGCAGCCCATACATAACTGTTCCTCTTCACTTGGCCACTTGGCCCTAGCAGTGTGGGAGGAGAGAGCGGTTCCTGGTGGCACAGTCGCTGTGATGTGGGCCCCGTAGATTTTTCTCAACGTTATGGCCATTAGTAGTAGCATCTTTTTCTGGTCATTTTAAATTACATAAGTCATGTTCGTTTATTTTATAATCCGTACTTTTTAGCTTGTTTTTTTCAGCCGGAACAGTGTTTTCTCGCTCACAACAATCAGTCGGAACAGTGTTTCGGCTTGTTTTTTCAGCGAAGCGAACAGGGCCATAATGGCATATACAGATTAACATATTAGCATCTTTTTAGGACTAAATTGTATTTCATGTAAGTGTAAGCCATCCACGTATTCCTACTTTCAGATTGAATTCTCAGTAATGGTCCAGTCTTGGAGCTTTTAATGAGTGCCGATGTGGCATTACTCCTTACTACCATCTTTTTGGGAGAAAGCTAAGATCGTATCAGCCATAATACAGTGTTTTTCTCTCACAACAAAACAATATCAGCTGACTTATAAGCCGCTGACATAATAAACCTGAATCCCTTAACGGCATTGATGTCAAACTGTACTTCATTCCATATCAAAATAATTGCCTGAGTAAGCATATGAATATCTATATGTTAGTATTGCTCTCAGTAGTCATCCCCCTCATCACAAATATGGTCAACAATGAGTGAATGGGCAGATCGATCAGGGAGAAAGTGGCAGAATGGATCTCGGATCAAGGAACGGATGGTGTAAGATGTTGGCTGTGTGGTTTGCTCAGTGTGTGGGTGAATTGGGTTGAGTGGTTGCTGGTTGCTACTGCTCGATGCGTTGGTTGCCTGTGCTCATGATATTGAGCGTGGATGCAGTTGTGGAGGATAAGCATGCAACATTCCCCACATGTACCTAGGTCTCAACTCTCAAAGTGAATAGGTCCTTCCAGAGTTACAAGGTTGCATAGTAGTACAACATCACGTGCTCAATTGGAGGCATAAAAGGAAGTAACTAAATTTATGTTGAACCGAGACGAAGAGAAAAAATGGTCGTTTGATGTCTATTAGCCAAGACTACCAAAATACAATTGGTTAATATAATGATGTGAAAGACAATAATTTATAGATAGTGACATTGACTTGTTTTGAGCTTTTTAGGTGGCCGAGATTAGAGATACAAGTTTTAGCCAATGATATATAAATCCCCCCCGCCCCCCCCCCCCCCCCCCCCCCCCCCCCCCCCCCCCAAAATCCAAAGGCATAGGATGCAGCTGGAACTTGGAAGGGAAGACAATAATAAGTTACCCTCCAACTACTATCTACTGTATCCAACATGGATATATTCCCATTCCTAATTCCACGAAGGCAGACATCAACAGCCAATCTCTGGTCAATTTTCCCATTCCAACCAAAGCTCTCCAAGATTTACCGAGAGGATTAGGCACAAGACACAGCACAAAGCACCTATCAAATTCCACGGCTTTTCCACCACCAACTCTCGTATCTCCATTCTCTTCTCCACAACCACGAGGACCAATTCCATCGTACAAAGGGAGTGTTTGGTTCTTTAGTCCCTTCTAAAATTTATGTCACATCGAGTATTTAGATACTAATAAGGAGCATTAAATATAGATTAATTACAAAACTAATTACATATATGGAGGCTAATTTTCGAGATAAATTTTTTAAGCCTAATTAATCTATCATTAGCACATGTTTACTGTAGCATCACGTTGTCAAATCATGGACTAATTAGGCTTAAAAGATTTGTCTCGCAAATTAGTCGCAAGTTGTGCAATTAGTTTCGTAATTAGTCTATATTTAATACTCTATATATGTGTCCAAACATTCGATGTGACAGAAATTTTAGGAGGTGACTAAAGAACCAAATAGGCCCAGTTTTGCAAATATTTTTTCCCTCTCTGTCTTCTCCTGCCCTTTATTCGGTCCCCTGCAGGACTCAAGAGAGAGGTCAAGTCACTAAAAAAATAGAAAACAGCGTGGACCGATAAACCTGACTAATGCTGATTTATTATAAAAATAAACATTATATATAGCTAATAAATCCTAACTAAAACCAACCAACTAATAAATCCAGACCGAAATCATCCAGCAAACGGGCTAAAAGCTGAGAGACTGTCAAGTGCTCCATTGCCGGTCCCTCTCTCCCTCTCCTCCCCATTTCTCTCTAGACTAGACCTGCCGCCCTACCTATATGATATTCTCTTCTTTTGAGAGAAGGGAGGAATACCGCGGGTATGGCTTATCCTAACGACCTAAAAAGCCACCTCGGCTCGTTAAAAGTTAAGCTAACTCGTTAATTTTATGAGTCAGGTATAAAAAATACATAAAATATAATATTTATATTTATCTAAAGTTTGGGAATAATAATAATATAAAAGAAATACATCTAGATCAGTTAACAGTTAATTTATAGGGTCTAGACCAGTTACCAGTCAATTGTAAAGTGCAAGACATGAAGTAATACAAAAACTAATATAAGTTTTAATACTTTTTTTTCCTGAAAACTTGACTCGTTTAGCTCACGAGCGGCTCGCGAGCTAGCTTGAGTTGGCTCGTTATAGCTAACGAGCTAAATTCTTGACTCGGCTCGGCTCGTTATCATAGCGAACCGAGCCGAGCCAGCCACGAGCCGAGAGAGCTAACGAGCTTGAGTTTTTCGTGGAGCCTTAAGGCCTGGTTTAATTCCCAAAAATTTTCACCCCAAACTATCACATCGAATCTTGCGGCACATGCATGGAGTATTAAATATAGACGAAAAAAACTAATTGCACAGTTTGGTTGAAAATCGCGAGACGAATGTTTTAAGACTAATTAGTCCATGATTAGCCATAAGTGCTACAGTAACTAACATGCGCTAATGATGGATTAATTAGGCTTAATAAATTCGTCTCGTAGTTTCTAGACGAGCTATGTAATTAGTTTTTTTATTAATATCAAAAACCCCTTCAACATTTCCTAAACATCGTCCAAAAATTTTCGTTTAGCCAACTAAACGCAGCCTTACCCGCAAGCCTGCAGCGCAAAGAAAGCACAGCAGTACAGCGGCGGTTTTCAAAAGAACCCGCCACCTCTCTTCCCTGCACCATCCCCATCCACTTGTCCAGCAGTCCTCTCTCTCTCTCCCACGTCTCGTACAGTATTAATTTCCCTTGCGCCTCCTCCATCCTCCATTTTTCTTGGGTGCCGTGCGAGCTCCAAGTACCCCTGTCTCCCTCCCGTCTGCTTGCCTGTTCCATTTCCGGCTCAAGTTGGTAAGCTGTTTCAATGCGAGACGCCGTCCTCGACGAGCTTGATTGCCCTTGAAAGCGAAGTTGGTGTCGTTGCCGCCGCTTGCCGGTGAGGAGGAAGAGGATATATGGCTCCCACGGAAGGTATTCTTCGTTTCTCCCCCTTCTCCCTTCTCCCTTCTCCCTCTCCCTGAGAGATTCTACCGCGCGGATACAAAGCTTGCTTCTTTTGTTTTCATTCATCTCTGTACATTCTTCCGTCTATTTTTGTTGGGCGGGAGAGGGGGAAGCTTGCTTCTTTTGTTTTCATTCATCTCTGTACATTCTTCCGTCTATTTTTGTTGGGCGGGAGAGGGGGAACCGCCTGACCTTGTCGCCGGCGATGGTGAAACTGAGGGAGTTTTTCCTGCTTGGTCCCGCAGAGGCAGGGGAGGACGAGCGGCTGCTCAAGGATCTTCTCGCTTCTTCTTCTTCTTCAGATAAGGAAGGTGAGCGCCGCTTCTTTGATGGCCTTCCTTCCCCAATTTCTGTGGCTCACAAGTCACAGCCTCTGCTGTATCTTTTCTTTCTCCATTCTGATGCTTCTTTTATGGAAGTCATTATTTCTGATGGGTGCTACTAGGAGAGACTCGATATTTTTTCTTTGTAAATCCTGGATTTGATTTATGGGTTTCCAGATTCCAAACTTGAGGTTTGGTGACGCAACTTTGAAGTTTGAACAGTCGGTTTGTTTATTTGGAGGGGGATGGCTGATGTCAGGTTTGGGATTCCTGGTCGAATTCGAAACAGTAAACTACGTCTCAGGCCGTGCGGTCTTTTGCTTCCATTTTATACGGTGGACTGGTAGATGGTCAAATTCTGCCGAATTTCCAACCCTACCAAAGCCTCTGAAACGGACATTTATGCTGTTTTATTTAAGCGCCGCTTTCATGTTCAGCGCCTGTGGCTGTGGTAGATGGGAACAAAACATCAGTTTTGGAAGGGGGCAAGGGGGTGGTGCAGATGTCAATTTTTTGTGTGGGTATTTCATATATGTATTTCTTGTAAACAAAAAACTTCTTCAATAGAATGCGTCATGTAACTTCTGGCAGCACGTGCTTTTCAAGGCATGTGTTTTTGTTTCTTGCTTTGCACTTTGTCCTGTTCTTGATTGTCGTTTGGTAGCTGATTTTTTTCAAGAACATAATTCAGTTGGTAATCAAATAACATACTTGTCACAGCCCATGCTATGTCTGCAGGAGAGGATGAAGAGAATACAGAGACACAGTCCGATGATTCTACTAAGGGGGATTGTGACTACGCCGGGTCTGTAATCGAAGCCACCGTATCGAGTGAAGATCTCAATGATAGGCATGGCAGTGCCGGTGACAGCAACAGCCAATGTGCTGAATCTGATGGTGCTTGCAATCAAGTGCCTGAAACGAGCTCTGAGAGCAGCAACGTCGAGTGCGCTGATGAAGTGCCTCAAATCAGATCCAAGAGCAGTAATGATGAAGATAGTGCTGATGAAATGCCGGGAACCCTCTCCAAGAGCAGTAGCAATGACAGCAGTGAGTGTGCTGATCGGAGCTCTCCGCGAGCTGTGTTAGATATCTCAGTATCTGGTAGCATGGACTCGGATGACAGTGTCTCAGTCGAGCAGTCAGCAGAGTCAAACCATAGTGTGCAGTGGAGGAACCTGATCAGCAGTCTAATACTTAGGAGAAAGAAGTCCATGGGCAGAGCAGTGACGTTCCCTCAGAGATCCAAGAGCAGAGGGCTTAGAGGGTACCTGGAGAGAATGTGGAGCGGTAAGAACCAAATGGACTGCAGTGCCATTGCTCCTGAGATCCTCCCTGAGATTGGGAAATGGAGGCCATCATGGCGAAGCTTTGACTACAACGAGCTTTGTGCTGCAACTGACAGTTTTAGTTCAGGTAACATGCAGTCATGCACACCTACTTTGTGATGTGGGTGATTTAATGACTAGGTGTCGTTACTATCATTGCAACATTTGTGTGGTGGAAAACAGCTTTAGCATTAAGCTAAAATTTACAACTGTACTGCTATGATTTCACTGGGAAACAAAATTACGTGAGGGTCTGAGGCCCTAATCATGAACAGTTCTTTAGGTTAATGATGATGACTTGTTACTGTCCTTTAGCAGCAAAAAGTTAAGATCACGCACATGTTAGTCTAAACTAGTCTTTTGGCATGAACATTTGTAGATTGCAGTACCTCTGATACCGCGACAATACTATATAGAAATGTAATTCCTTGAGCTCTGATCTTTTTAGGCGATCATTGCCCTTTTTTTTTGGTAATGCTAATAGTGTTTCAACCAAATTTTATTATCTAGCTGCCCTGAGTTTCCACTGAATTTGTTTTGTGGCTGACTTTTCTAGAGAAAATGATTGGGAAGGGAGGGCATGCCGAGGTATACAAAGGCCAGCTTGCTGATGGACAATGTGTGGCAGTGAAGAGATTAACAAAAGGCGGAAACAAAGAGGACAGAGTTAGCGATTTCTTATCTGAGCTTGGAATAATAGCCCATGTTAACCACCCAAACGCAGCACAGCTCTTGGGGTTCAGTGTGGAAGGGGGTTTGCACTTGGTTCTTCAGTTTTCACCTCACGGAAGCCTTGCTTCTGTTCTACATGGTATATTCCTCTCGTAACATTAACACTTTTGTTAGCTAACTAATGAATGAAATAGTTGAGTGATTTTCTGTGATACGGGGGCATACTTTATGCAAACATTTCTGAAAGGGACAGTCACTTTTTAATTAAGAATTGGATGGGAGCATATCTTTACCTTTAAGAGAATTCTGTATTTGGCACCGAAACAAATCACTTTTCCGTATTTAGCACTGGAAATTTTGAACTTTCTTATCTAGCATCAACTTGAAAATTCCTTCCGTATATAGCACTTCCGTCCATTTGATGCAGTAACGGTGTCAAGTGCCATCTAAAATGACATATATACCCTTACCAGCAACGTGTTGGCAATGACCAGCACTGGCTCCTCATCGTCCGTCCGCCACGGCAGCCTCCGGCCGTCGGCTAGCTCGATGACGACGGCGTCGTCCGCTGCCTCGGCCACGGGGCCCCACCCGGGCACCACAGCCCACCGCGCCCACGCCTTGTCTACCTCCACAATGCCAAGGTCCACGTCCGTCTTGGTCTGCCTGGGCGCCGACTCCATGGCCGTGACGCCGTCCGTCTCCCTGAGCACTGGCAGCATGAAGACGGTGGTCGCCTCGGTGACCTCGCCGTACTGGAGCCGCACCATCGTGACGCCGGGCCGCGAGGTGGCAGGGTCCTCCTCCCCCTCCACCTCCCCGGCCGCCTTCTTCCTGGCGCGCTCCAGCTCGAGCTCCACGCGCGCCCTGCCAGACTCCGTCTCCACCTGCATCGCGGCGTACTGGAGCCGCACCACTGTGACGCCGGGCCGCGAGGCGGCAGGGTCCTCCCCCTCCACCTCCCCGGCCGCCTTCTTCCTGGCGCGCTCCAGCTCGAGCTCCACGCGCGCCCTGCCGGACTCGGTCTCCACCACCTGCAGCGCGCGCTCCAGCTCCGCGATGCGGTCCTCCACGTCGATGGCCTCCCGCGACTGGCGGAACCACGCGTAGGCGAGGCAGTCGGTGGGGGAGTCCCTCCCGAAGGCCTCCCAGCCCTCCTCCCCGCGCCAGCGCGGGAAGCTCTTCATGGCGCGAGCCAGCTCCCGCACGCCCTTGGGCTCGAGCCTGTAGTCGATGGCGCGCCTGGCGGCGTCGGCGCGCTGGCGCGCGTTCAGGAAGCGGAGCTCGTACAGGAGGTCGGGCCCGTCGTAGGAGTCGAAGTACGGGAGCAGATCGGGCGGGAACGCGGCGACCTTGTCGTCGAGGAGCGAGTCGTGGACCTAGGACGCGACGACGAGGCAGTTCTGCTCGACGCCCGAGATGCCCGTGGCCTCCTGGATGGAGGACGGGTTGAAGCCGTCCCGGGGGAGCGAGGAGATGAGGGGCGCGTACTCGTGCCACAGGCCCATCCTGTCGCGGAGGATCCGGAGGCGCTGGGTGAGGTCGAGGTTGCGGAGGCTGGGCGGCAGAGAGGACGGCGGCGGGTGGAACGACTGGTAGAGCTGGCCCGGCGGCGCCATCGGGGGCGGCGTGAAGGGGAGCCTCCGGTCGCCCGGCCCGCCCCCACCGTCGGTGCTGCCGCCTCCCGGAAGCAGGATGGCGCTCGCGGCGATGTGGCTGGCGCGACGGCGGCGCCACATGGGAGTAGCGGCGGCGACGGCGCGGGGCGTGCGCTGGTGGCGCGGCGCGGTGGTGGACGCGGGGGGGTGGGGGGGTGGGGGTGGGAGAGTGACAGCATTTTGGTCCTTATCAACAAAAACTGACATGGTCAAATGACGTAAACAAACGGATGGATGGCTAAAATGGACGGAAGTGTCATATACGGAAGGAATTTTCAAGTTGATGCTAGATAAGGAAGTTCAAAATTTCTAGTGCTAAATACGGAAGAGTGATTTGTTTCAGTGCCAAATACAGAATTCTCCCTACCTTTAATGCCAGTACATCATAATCCTTCGAAGAAGTGTTTGAAATGCCAATCTTCAAAGTGCAATTAGTTGGGGGAAAAAATGTTCATGTGTCCATTTCTGCATACTATTTTATAAATTTACACTCAGTGGCCTAAGTCTCGTACAGCACATGCACGTTCTGATAACACAACCATTGCCTTTTTAATATAAAATGTTCATTAGCTGTTAAAGTGTACTGTGATGCCCTTAGTCTAGTGATAAAATGGAGTTCAGCTGATCAGGTACAAAGGAGCCCCTGAAGTGGAAAGTCAGGTTCAACATTGCACTTGGAATTGCTGAAGGGCTGCTTTATCTACATGAAGGCTGCCATCGCCGCATAATTCACAGAGACATCAAGGCATCTAATATCCTTTTAACTGAAGACTACCAACCTCAGGTATGTTCTACTGTTAGGTTACACTAATCGTGCCCATTATGTGATTACTATGGATGTCAAGACTTACAGTTTTGCTCCCTCCTTATACAGATATCAGATTTTGGGCTTGCAAAGTGGCTCCCTGACAAATTGACCCATCATGTTGTGTATCCCATTGAAGGCACATTCGGGTGAGACTGGCTGTCTCTTGAGTCTTGATCATGCTTTCATAGTCAAATATAGTATTTTAGTTGTTGTTTTAACTTCAACCTTACACCCTATTTTTAGGTATATGGCCCCAGAATACTTCATGCATGGGATCATAAATGAGAAGACCGATGTGTTCGCATATGGAGTTCTACTTCTTGAACTAGTTACCGGGCGGAAAGCGGTGGACTCATCCAGACAGAGCCTAGTGATATGGGTACAATTTAGCAAACCACTACTGCACACTTTACTATATATATAAACTCAGTAGTACTTTTCAGCGAACGAACAGCGTTTTCGTCTCCCAAAAAATCAGCATAAGCCAAATTTCAGCGAAACGAACAGGGCCTTTTCATTTCATTAGATTTGATTGTGTGATGTTGTTAAGTGTAATTTGACCATCATTCAGTAGTAAGAGAATGAAAAGAAAATAAAAGATGAGCAGCATAATTACATGCTTCTAAAACCCTGGAATTCACAAATTGTTGATCATCTGTGAAGGCAAAACCGCTGCTTGATGCGAACAACATCAAAGAGCTGGTGGATCCTTCCCTCGGCAACGAGTATGACCCTGAAGAGATGGTGTACACCCTAGCAGTGGCATCCTTGTGCATTCACCACAGCTCAACCACGAGGCCTAGTATGAAATCGGTAAGTGGATCTTTTCTGCTAATCAAAGTACAAATGAGGAAATTGACCCTTGATTTGTTGGTTGCAGGTAGTCTGTTTCTTGAAGGGAGACCGGGAGTCACTTGAGCTAGTGAGAAGGCCTAAAATCGTTAAGCCCCTGATGTTTGACTCGTGCGATTCAGAAGATTACACACGCTCGAGTTACCTCAACGATCTCAACCGGCACAAGCAGCTCGCATTAGAGCAGTGAACTTTGAATTGAGTTTGGACAGATTCACTGTAATTTTGTACATCATTCACGCTTAGCCACACTGTGATCCTCCCGCTTTCCACATAGGTTTTAAAAATTGTATGGATGGATGTGAGGGATCAGTTATCATTCACTCCCTGGTTACTGATCTATGCTGTAATTTTGCCCAGAGTTTTAGCGCATGTTAAGGCCCTGTGATCTATATCACTTGGATTGTAATGTCAGGTGATGCAGCCATCTGTGACTAGTTTACTACTATTCCTGAAATGGTGATTGTTAGACTGTCTCCAACGAGGAAGATCTAAACGTGAGACGTATTCGGTAGATTGGGTCACGCACAGTAGAATGGATAGGCAGCCAAAACTCCCGTTTTCCAACCGAGGACGCAAAAGAGAAGCAGAACGGCGAGCTCGGCCCCGGCGCGGGCGCGCTCGGCCCCGGCGAGCTCCGCCCCGGCGAGGACGCAAAAGGGAAGCAGAACGGCGAGCTCGGCCCCGGCGCGGACGCGAGCTCGGCCCCGGCGAGCAGGGGGCGCTCCAGCCCGGCGAGCTCGGACCCGGCGGGCGCGCTCGGCCCGGCGCACTCCGCCCCGGCGAGCTCGGCCGGCGCGCTCGGCCGGCGCGCTCGCCCGGCGCGCTCGGCCCCGGGCGCTCCGCCCGGCGAGCTCGGCCCCGGCGCGCTCCGCCCGGCGAGCTCGGCCCCGGCGCTCCGCCCCGGCAAGCTCGGCCCCGGCGCGTCCGCCCCGGCGAGCTCGGCCCCGCGCGCGCTCCGCCCCGGCGAGCTCGGCCCCGGCGCGCTCCGCCCCGGCGCGCTCCGCCCCGGCGACGGTCGTCCCCGAGCTCGTGGTGGTGGGACCCGCCTGCGTGGAGGAGACGCAAAGGGAACGAGAGAGGACGCAAATTTGCGTATCGTGTTTCGTCGGACGCAAAATGACTGCTGTGTTTGGGTAGTCCGTTGGAGGTTGATTTTTCCACGTAAAAGCACTGTGCACTACCCAAAATGCGGATGGATCACGGTTTGGGTAGTCCGTTGGAGACAGTCTTAGTATGGTTGTGTTCTGATCATTTCCATGGTTTCTTATATGTAATGTTTCCTAGTATTAACCCTCACGAGCCATGAGAGAACTGCATGTTCCTTGTTTCAGTGGTTACATCATGGATCTCCTAAGGAGAGTAGTTAGGTCATGAGTGCAACATGGTGACTTCATTCTGCAGCCAGCACTTGCAAAACAAGATGATACTGCTACTACTAGGAGGAAGTGCTACATTGACTACGTGGGAATGCGGTGGTGGTGCTAAGAGATAATGTATATATATGTTTAGATTTTAGAAGCTTTCTATTATTCACAAATAGGGTGAAGGGTTGTGAAAGCTGCCAAAAAAATCATAATACTTCTCACTGAAAAGTACAGCGAATTTGGCAGAAAAGAGGGGAACAACAACCAAAGCGTTTAGTCCCAAGCAAGTTGTGGTGGGATACCTTATTGTATGCAAATACAGGGTTGCCACACGTGTGTTACCCTTATTGTATGCTTCGGGCACCTGAAAAATCTTAAGCCTTTTACATATCGTTAAACTTCATATCCAGGATTAACCTTCTGCTGGACATCTCCATAGCTTTCCAACTCAAGCATGTCATCCATGCTCCCTAAGAACAAGGGCAGCCTCTGGTGCAACTTCACAGGCTGAATGGTGAGGATTCTGTTCTTGCCATCTGACCCTCTACCCCCAGCTGCTCAGCAAGGAAACTGAGAGGATTTGCCTCATAAACCAGCCGCAGATGATCCCTTGGGTTCATAGCAACCCCACCATATATGAGCGGTCCGGTGGAAATCAGCAACCAGTGAGCACACATAGCGAGCTGAGTACTTCTTTGGATGCTGTCCTTTGCCTTGTCTGATTGTGTCAATGTACTTCCTTAAGCCCTCGGGCCAGTCAAAATACCTAGCGTCATTCACCCGAATATATCTGCCCTGACATAATATGCAACTGTAGCTTTTGAGCAAAGGTAAAAAACCTGTAAGGGAATTACTAGGAGATGCAAGTTGAAACAGGTGTTATATAATGAATCAGAGTTGCAGACTCTGCAGGGTTACATCTGTCAGTCTCTAAGTCATAAGAAAATTATTGTGACATTCTTCAGAAATAACTCATGTTGAGAGTAAAAACCTGTAAAAGGAATTACTAGAAGGTGCAAGTTTGAAACAGGTTTATACAATGAAGCAGAGTTGCAGACTCTGCAGGGTTACACTCTGTCACATAAGAAAATTATTGTAACATTCTCAGAAATAACTCACGTTGAGAGTTCAGGTATCAATTTTAATAAAACTTGCGCAGCTAGTGCAACTGAACTAAGCAATCAGTAATGACTAGCACCAACTGTTCAATGTCAGCGAATAAATGGTGGAAAGCAGCAAATTACTAAATACTGATATGCTTGGGTTACGCTCGAGGGGGGGTATTTGGGATAGGAAGGATTGTTAAGATGAATTCTCCGGTCGACCAATCCAATGTGAAAGCATGGGTACCTGCACCGAAGCTGATACACAAGATGGTGGCAGATGAGTACAGGACTACCCAGCAGCAACAAGGCGGAGTTCCACTTTGCAGTGAATTGAGTCTGAGCTCTCATCTTCCAGAGGGAGGATGGTCGAGCTCTCACCACGCCCTATTGTAGATCCCAAATATTGTTCCAGTAGTGTATGGAGACCGTTCAAGATGTTGCTAGAACCATCAAGCGGATCGGTACAACAACATATGGACCGTCTTAGATATCCAAATGGGCAGATCATTGTTCTTCCGGACACGGCTAGTCCCTGCAAACCTTTCCACAACTTTGGAGCGATGACAAGATGATATCATATCTGAATTCAAGCAAACAGAAAAGGATGCTTGAAAAACGACGTTTTGCCACCAGTGAAAGAGATATGGTAGAATATTTGAATGTAGTTCTTGTGGTATGCAGAGCAATGGATTCAAGCACGATACTCTGGTAATGCAAACACCTAACATAGCCTATTTGATTCTGCAATCCAAACTCTATACAGGTGAATTTAACAAAGGTTAGGTCTCTAATCTTCGACCTTTCATAGCCTAAATCTACGATGTCAAAGCTACATTTTTTTTGGAGTCAACTAGTTAGTTGATCAAGTAAAAATATAAACACGGCATAAAATAGAAGAGATCAAGCACATTCAGCTGGATATTTTGTTATGTACTACCATACTGCATATAGGCCCTTAAGATCAGTCCCAACAAAGTTAATCCATAAAAAAGACACGTGGTGGTTAAATGCGAGAACGAGACTAGGAACTAAAGACCAAGCGAAGACAGCACGAACCGACAATTCGTCGAGCGGTTAGGCGCGTCACG